>NW_026571018.1:37638993-37648284 GCF_026225935.1 Boleophthalmus pectinirostris
CTCCAAGTATTTTGGAGGTTTTGTTTCTCTTTCATTTAAAAAAATAATAATAATAAAGTCCACATGAGTATTGTTTTATCTTTGTAACGACATTTGGACATAACTAATCAACATATTGTCACAGGAGTCAGATCATGATGTGATTTTTATTGGATACTTGTCAAATAAACAACACCAAAAAAAGACAAAGGTATGAAAATATACTTGGTGATTTTCAGGTAAAAATAGAGTGCAGCAGAGAGGAATTTATTTTAAATATTTTATTTTATTCATTTTTGCTTGATATCTTCCTGATGTTTTTTTCTCCAACAAGAGAACATCCGCCGCTCTGTGTCAAGTAAAAACAGCTCCACATGACGTCTCCTCTTCATCAGATGAAGGTCACTCGGTGCAGAGGAAACATTTGCTCTCATTAAACACCTTCACCAAAGAACTTCTGCTCTGTTCCGCTCCTCCCCATCGGATCAAGAACATCCGGTGCAGAGGAGCATGTACCAGGCGGTGTTTACTGCGGGGCTCGGTCTACTGCCCCCTACAGGACCTGTGTGGAGCTAGCGCCCCCTACAGGACCTGCAGGAAAAAGCGGCGCAGTGTTCGTCAGGAGCTGAGTCTGCTCTGTGGTGTCTCCAGGTGTCTCCGGATGGTGTCCATCGTGGTCGCTAATAACTCATCCTCGTTGACGAATTTCTTTGTGGAGCCTGTGCACAGGTCTTTGTACACGGCCTTCGCCACTTTCACTATGTTCTCTCTGTCAGGTCTCAGCTTCACGTTCCATTCGGACATGTTTGACTGCAGCAGCTCAACCAGTTTGATGAACATGGAGCGCATGGTCCAAGTCAAACTCTCGTCCTGGCAAGTAATACCGCAAACTTTCCAATGCCCACTTGATGGCCAGCCCCTCCTTCTCAACAGCAGAGTAGCGGGTCTCACGTGGTTGGAGCTTGCGACTCAGGTTGGTTTAAATCAGTATTTGAAGATTCAGCAGGTTCAGTTAGGTTGCTCTTGGGTCTCAGTCTCTGCAGCATTGACAGGTAAATCTGGGGTTGTGCTGCCCCCTTCTGGAGCTGATTGTGGTCTGTTTTCAGTATCTGTTGGGGTCACCTCTGTAGCATCTTTGTCAGTTTCTGATTTTACTTTGTTTTGGTCTGGATTGTCTTTTGAGGTTGCGTTAACTGTTGTGTCATCTTTCACTGGTGTCTTTTCTTCTGTTTTTTCTATTTGTGCATCAGGAGCAGGTGTATCAGGTACTGCAGTTGTTTCTTGTACTGCTGTTTAGACTTTTCAAATTCCTCGTTGAGCTTTCTGTCTTCCTCCTGTAGCTTCTGAAGGTGTGATGCTTCTTTTCTGGCTTTGGCCAACTCTTCCTCCATATGAGCCGCTGCAGCCTTTTTCTGTGTCTCATATTTCACGTTGGCCTTGTATTTGTAAAGCCAATGAGCGAGGTACAAGATTGGGTCATTGGGGCGCTGCTCAGCCACTTCAGCAAGACCCTTTGCCAAACAGTGTCCCAGGTGCTTTTTTATGTACTCTGAGTCCATGTTTACTCCTTCCTCTGTGGATTCTTACTTTTTCACTTTAAATTTTCACCACGTTTAGTAAAATAACACGTTGATTAATTTACTTTAAACTATGAACAATTAGCAAAGTAAATTTAGAAGCAACAAGTTAAAAGCAAGACACAAAACAAACTCGGTATCCGGATGTGTGTGAGTGGGCACGCCAGTGCAGGCTGCGGTTACGTGTAGGGGGAAAACGCCACCTAAAATCATAGACGGACTGGCTCCCTCACATAGTCTTATAGTCTTTGAGTCTTTGAGACTCTTAGTCATATAGTCTTTTAGTCTTTTAGTCTTTTACTCTCTTTGTCTTTTAGTCTTTTAGTCTCTTAGTCTTTTAGTCTTTTAGTGTCTTAGTCTCTTAGTCTCATAGTCTTTTAGTGTTTTAGTGTTTTAGTCTTTTAGTCTCATAGTCTCACAGTCTCACAGTCTCTTAGGCCGGGCGTACACTGTGCGATTTTTGACCCTTTTTGAGCCGATTTTTCGCTCGTGCGACTGTTTTGGGGATCGGGCCGAGTTTTGGCTTCATCGTGTGTCGTGCTTCGTGTAGTTTACATGGGGTAAAGAGAACCGATTAATGACTCACGACCAGCTCCCGATCGACATTCGTAGGTCGCAAGAAAATCAAACTTGTTTGAAATCCAGTCGCCTCTCGTGAGGATTTCGCTCTGTTGAAGTTGTTCCACGAGCCGATTCAGCATTGTGTCTCCGCACATCTGTGGTTTTCTAATTCCGTGGTTTTCTTCTTCGTGGTTTTCTACTTCCAGAACAACAACTTTGACAACTCCGGTCGTTATGTGAACGTACAGTGTGAGCAGGCAAGTCAAATCCGAGCATCGGTTCGTTCAGTGTGAGAACATGATTCGTGAGCTGTGAACTTTTAAACCCTGTGATTTGGTCGTACAGTTTAAGCTGGGGCTGAGTGACACGACCGAAAATATCACACAGTGTACGCCCGGCATTAGTCTCTTAGTCTCATAGTCTTTTAGTCTTTTAGTCTCCCACCCTTTTTTTTTTTTTTTCTAGTGTAAAACAAAAGGGAAGTTTATTGAAGTTACTGATGAAAATTTTTTTTGTCTACATCCGGAAAGGCTGTCTTTGCAGTACTGTAAATTGTTATCCCATTGTATAATACATAATCTCTATCATTTCAGTTACATTTATTTAGCATCTTATAAATGAAACAAATAAGTTCTAGTCATATACATACATATTACAAAAGGGCTTCTGTAAGATTGATGTGTCTACTAGGAAGAAAATTGAAACAAAATAAAACTGAGGCAAATATTCAATAATTTACCTACTTTTATGGCATAAATCACAATAAATATAACAGTGTTGTTTGCGTTCGCCTCTTACAAGTCTTGTATGAATGCATTATAATTGGAAGAGTAGACAAATGTTGTATAGCACCTAAACTGTTTGTTGCTGTTCTTTTAAGGTAGTGTTTAGCTTGAGGAGGCACCAGTGTATCTCTGGAGAGGTGCAAGAACCACCCCGATGTTTTTCTGCTCGCTCTCTTCAGTGTAGAGCTTGTGTTCACGGATGTAGTTGAGCACGCTGTCGGGCAGCAGGTATCTGACACTGCAACCGCGGCGAATGGCTCGGCGGACATGAGTGGCCGAGATCTCATTTGTTACCCACTCCTGAACAATATGGATGTTTTTACGGTGCTTCCACAGTGTGTCCGACTGATGGATGAATTTAAGAGGTTCATTACCACTACGCGTAATGCAAACTAAACCAAAGCGGCCAACAATTTCCTCAATGTCCTCCTGCTTCCACAAATTGGGAACACCAAAAGATTCGAGGACGTCAGCACCACACAACAGCATCAGACGAGTGCTATCTCTGTTTTGAGGAGCTGATGAAGCCACATAATGGTTGTCCTCGATGCGTCTCTTTTTTCCATATTTGACAGTGTCCACATCGTCATTGTTCTGCTCTTGAGCAAGTAATTCATTGTAGTGATGTCTAACAACTTTAGTTGTCTCTAACCATTCTGCCTGTAAACACTCCCAGGAGTCCGCTGTAATCCAGGAGTTTTCTGAAGCCAGTCGGGCCATCTCCAGACGATGTCTGGCCTCAATTAAACCTTTCTTTTTGTAGCCATCACCAACTGGAGAGATAATGCCTTTCACCACTTGGTAACCAGAGTCTTCCAAATGGTCTCGGGCTAGTTCAAACATCCTCAGGTGCATGTTGGTGATTGGATTGAAGGAGCCACAGGCCAGCAGCACCACTCTGGTCCCAGCTGTCCCATCCATACCTCATGTTGAATCCACACTCAGTCAGAAAGAAGCTAGCCCACAGCGTGCTACTCTTTTAGTCTTTTAGTCTCTTAGTCTTTTAGTCTTATAGTCTTTTAGTCTTTAGTCTTTTAGTCTTAATCTTAGTCTTATAGTCTTTTAGTCTTTTAGTCTCATAGTCTTTTAGTCTTTTAGTCTTTTAGTCTCAAAGTTCCGGAGTTGTCATGGTAACAAGACTGTATGGAACTTTAGAGGTATGACGTCATCGGCACCGTGAACCTGATGGAACTGGGAGGTTTTCAGGTTCTAGAATGTGATGACGTCATACTCCCAGACGGGGGAAGAGCCACATTTCCCTTATTTGTACAAAAACAAAAACAAACAAAAAAACATTTCCCTTGTTTGTCTCTAAACCCAACATGGAAAAAACAGATAATGAATCGTTTTTTTCAGTTTTTGATTTTGTGTTTAAATGAATTTCCCTTTACGTGACTTCAGTGACTGTGATGCTGGACTGAACCAGGACTGAACCAGGTCCGGGACCAGAGCAGGACCAGACCGGGCGTTTTCACTTCGCTCGTTCGATTATTTGGTCCGCACCAGGCAATAAAGTAGTTTTCATGTATCATATAGACTCCAGAGTGGAACTTTCACACCGACAAACCAAACAAAACTGGTCCGATTGACGCGCCTCTGTTTCCCGGGAAAACAGCGATACCTCCAATGATCAACACTGATGTTTCCTGTTCAGACCACGGACCGTCCTCATCTCAACCTGTCACCATGAACTCATAAAACAGCAACATGTAGAACTTTGTACACCAGCCCAGAGCAGAAGATCTGAGGGAAACAGCAGCAGAAACAGAGATAAAGAGGAACATCACCGCAGCTCAGACCCTCAGGACGGGGCTGGGCTCTGGTGCTTGGTCTGGTCCTTGGTCCGGTCCTTGGTCCGGTCCTTGGTCCGGTCCTTGGTCTGGTCCTTGGTCTGGTCCTCCCCGCTCAAGAACCGCGGGTGGTTCTGAGGTGGTGCAGCATCCGGACAGAAGTGTGAGTCCAGATTGGTTGGTTTATGTTGTTCTGAGCGATCGTCCTTCACGCTCTTGGTTCAGAGCAGAGGCTGCGTGTCTCCCACGGTGCATTTGGAATAGTTCGTCTGGAACTACTGTCTCTGGTTTGGACCTGAGTTCGCGCTCACACCAGAGGAACCGCACCAAAGTTTGACATTTGGTGCAGATTCAAGCGAACCTCTCAGTGAAATGATGCGCTGTATGACTCCAGCGTGATAACAGATTGTTGTTCAGACGCAGCCGCGATTCATTTTAGAATTATTTCGCCAACAATGACCAATACAGAGAATGAAACACACGAAGACCAGAACAAGAACCAACGTGTGAACATGTGTCTCCAGAGTGAGTCTAAATTGTGGGTGTGTACGTGTGTTCAGGACCTGCACACACAGAGAGGTCCCGGTGTTCCCCGTGTTCACGCAGCAACAGCATTTGTTATTTTAGGCTTTAATTAACCAAATCATTTTATGGCAATAGACAATAGTCTATTCAACTGATTCAACTTTAAAAATGTCCTGCTTTTAGCCTCGTGTGAGAATCTATGTATCTATGTATATATGTATCTATATATGTATCTATGGCTACGATCAGACTGCAGGGCTTGACGCTCAATTCCGATTTTTTTGTGAAATCCGATGTTTTTTCGAGGTCGTTCACATTTCCAATTAAATGCGACTTGTATGTGACTCCAGTGTGAACAGTAAATGGTCTGAAAGTGTCCCACATGTGACACTGGAGACACGTCAACCGCAGTGAGCGTCTCTGTGTTTACGGAAGTTGTCCAAACATGGACGCAGCATCGAGCACCTGGAGATTTTAAAGTTCCTCTCGTACCGGAGCCAGAACATGAACAACTTACTTGTTTTAAGGGAGACTGAGAAGGAGAAGGATGAGGTTTTTTGGCCGTGGTGTTTGTGGGACAGCGACAGCGACGTCCGTTGAAAGGAACGTGTGGATGTGGAGACAAGAGTGGTGATGTGCTTCACTTCAGTGACATGGAGTTCATTAAAAATTTTCGCTGACTTCAGCGCAGAATAGTGACGTTTGTGTCTTGTTGATAACGTGTAGGTGGATGAATGCACTTTGGCCGTTCACACTGAAGTCACATGGCAAAAGATCAGATATGTATCATTTTCAGGAGCACATATCCAAGTGTCCTGAATCGCATATATATATATATATATGTGTGTGTGTGTGTGTGTGTGTATATATATATATTTATGTATTATGTACATATATATATATTTATGTATCGATATATCGATCTATGTATCTATGAATCTATCTATGTCTTTATGTATATATGTATATATTTATTTATTGATGTATGTATCTGTATCTGTATGTATTTATCTATGTATTTATGTATCTATGCATCTATACATGTGTATATGTATGTATCTATTTATGTTTCTATGTATCTGTGTATGTATCTAAGTATCTATCTATGGATCTATCTATGTATCTTTGTATCTATGTCTGTATTTATGTCTTTATCTATCTCTGTATTTATGTATCGATATATCAATCTATGTATCTATGAATCTATCTATGTATTTATGTATATATTTATGTATCTCTGTAACTATGTATATTTTTATCTATGTATCTATGAATCTTTGTATGTATCTATGTATCTATGTATGTGTTCTGATCCTTTAATATTTCCTAATGACTGCTACAGCACATATAGACCGACTGCACTGATGCTGGATTATGATGTTTCCATGTATTGGAACATTTTGGAAGGTCAGATTTGAGCTTGGACACAATATGTTTATTTTCAAAATTATTTAAAAAAATTCTATTCTAATTTCCGCTTAATGATGCAATAGCGTCGCCGTAGCGTCGCCATGGTACCGTGGAATCAGGTTCTGGGGAAGTTAACTTAAGGTCTTCATTTCACTCAGAGACAGCGAACAGAGACGAACAGACAGCTGCGTTTCACGAGCTCTCCTCCACGTTTCCACTTTTTTCAAATTACCAAGCCACCTCAAGCTTCAACTCCCTGTTTTAATCAGATACACGAGGTAAGTGGTCAGTGTTACCATGAATTCAACACACCACAAATGCACACAGACAAATGCACACACACACTGCACTGTTCGGTCAGGGTTTCAGGATGTTTTGGTTTGTCATGTTGTTTCTACACAAGTTTTAATGAAATATACGTGGTGGTACTTTAAAATAACATGTCTCAAGTACATGTGAGTACTGTTTTAAGAAAGTATTTGTGTGTTTTTACAGATATGCACTTTTAACTTTTGCGTCTTGTAGTTATGCAAAGTTAAAAAGTATTTGTGTGTTTTTACAGATATGTATCCACAACAGGAGAATGGAAGAAAAGGCAAAGGGGCTGGATGAAATGGCCGCCGTGAGAGGAGAGGGCGGTTGAGGCGTCGTCCTGTATGTATCTATTTATGTATGTATGTATGTATGTATGTATGTATGTATGTATGTCTGTATGTATGTATGTATCTTTTTATCTGTGTATCTATGTATCTATCTATCCATCTATATCTATGTATGTATCTATGAATCTATGTATGTGTTCTGATCCTTTAATATTTCCTAATGACTGATATATATATATATATACATATATATATATATATATATATATATATAATATATATATATATATATATATATATATATATATATATATATAAGTGTTTTTCATCTTCCACGGTGGTAGGTCTCTCCCCCCACCCTCATTTGAGCTCGGGTCGTCTATCAGAGGCCTGGGAGCTTGAGAGTTCTGCGCAGTATCTTGCTGTTCCCAGTTACTTGCACTTTTCTGGACTGAATGTCCGTTGTTTTTCCGGATCTGTTTGTAGCACTCTCAGTTTGGGGGTTACAGCCCGAGTGTCCGATCACCACAGGCACCACTGATGCCTTTACTTTCCAGGCTCTCTCCAGCTCTTCCTTGAGCCCCTTGTATTTCTCTAGCTTCTCGTATTCCTTTTTCCTGATTACCATCGCTTATTGCGATGTCACCACCACGGCTCTGCTCTGTTTCTTACCACCACCACTATGTCTGGTTTTTGCCATCACCATTCTGTTAGTCTGTATCTGGAAGTCCCACAGGATCTTGGCTCGGTCATTCTCCACCAACCTTTGGAGGTGTTTCCACCTTGATCCTGGGCTCCAGCCCGTACTCTGCACAGATGTTTCTGTACACTGTGCCCACCACTTGGTTATGTCGCTCCATGTATGCTTTCCCTGCCAGATCTTACACCCTGCAGTTATGTGCTGGACTGTCTCAGGAGCCTCTTGCACAGTCTACACCGTGGGTTTGTCTGGTGTGGTAGATCTGGGCCTCTATTGCTCGAGTGCCCAGGGCCTGCTCCTGAGCAGCCAGGATCAGTGCCTCTGTGCTGTCCTTCAGACCAGCCCTCTCAAGCCATTGGTAGGATTTCTTGATGTCAGCCACTTCAGTTATTGTTCCGGTGGTACGCCCCATGTAGGGGTTTGTCCTGCCATGATGGTCCCTCCAGCACCTCTTCCTCTGGACCCCACTGTCTGAGACATTCTCTGAGCACCTCATCTGCCGGGGCCTTGTCCTTGATATACTCAAGGAGCATGGATGTTTCATCCTGGACAGTGGTTCCCACACTCACTAGTCCTCGGCCCCTTCCTTCTGGCCTGCGTACAGTCTCAGGGTGCTGGATTTGGGATGGAACCCTCCATGCATGGTCAGGAGCTTTCGTGTCTTAACATCTGTGGTCTGTATCTCCTCCTTTGGCCAGCTTACAATCCCTGCAGGGTATCTGATCACTGGCAGGGCGTAGCTGTTGATTGCCTGCACCTTGTTCTTGCCATTGAGCTGCTTCTAAGGACTTGCCTCACTCTTTGCAGGTATTTGGCCGTAGCCGCTTTCCTTGTTGTCTCTTCAAGGTTGCCATTTGCTTGACTATATATCTATATCTATATATCTCTCGTATATCTCGAAATGGGCGATATATATAATATATATATATATATATATATATATTATATATATATATATATATATATATATATATATTTATTAGACCGACTGTACTGATGCTGGATTATGATGTTTCCATGTATTGGAACATTTTGGAAGGTCAGATTTGAGCTTGGACACAATATGTTTATTTTCAAAATTATTTTAAAAAATTATATTCTAATTTCTGCTTAATGATGCAATAGCGTCGCCGTAGCGTCGCCATGGTACCGTGGAATCAGGTTCTGGGGAAGTTAACTTAAGGTCTTCATTTCACTAAGAGACAGCGAACAGAGACGAACAGACAGCTGCGTTTCACGAGCTCTCCTCCACGTTTCCACTTTTTTCAAATTCAACCACCTCAAGCTTCAACTCCCTGTTTTAGTCAGATACACGAGGTAAGTGGTCAGTGTTACCATGAATTCAACACACCACAAATGCAC
>NW_026571018.1:37648784-37778784 GCF_026225935.1 Boleophthalmus pectinirostris
CCAGTAGCTGCCTGTGCTGTACCCCTGCTCGCTTGCATCAGAGAAGTGATGTAACTGAGCTGTTGTTGTTTTGTCAAAGTTCTGGTTTTAGACGTCTGTTTATTTGAAAATGTTTTAGTTGTTCCAACTCAGATAACCACTTTTCATAACATTGACACAATTCACTGGGAGTAATTGTATCCCATCTGCACTTAATTTGACAGAGATTTTGCAGGATAAGTTTTGCTTTTAGCACAAATGGAGCTACCAGGCCCAGGGGGTCATAGACAGAACTTACAGTGGACAGAACAGCTCTTCTGGTAAGTGACTTAGTTTTGACTGAAATCTGGAATCCAAATGTATCATTTTCTATATTCCATGTCATTTTAACCAGGGTAAAATTCAATCCCCTTATCTAGATCCAACCCAGGTTTTCCCCTCTCCACATGATTTGTCACCACCTGTCACACCGCCCATTTCACCAATGATCCAATCACACATCCCCAGTCAGAGTATATAAGGTCCTGACTTCTCTCTCCTCAGTTGTGTGGGAGAGAAGCCAGGGGACAGAGCTTGAAGGTCAGTACAGCTACACTTTTTTCGTTTCAAATTCTCATGTTTCCCGTTTTTAACTTCACCATTCACACCTTTTAGAACCAGACCTGTTGTGCGACATTGTCACGTGTGCTTTCAATACACTGAAACAAAACTGAACTGGTGAGTCAGAACTGAACCCCATTTATTGATTTATTTAATGACTTTTGTTCTTGTGGCTTTGTATGCTAGTGCTAATGCTATTTGTCAGGGCTCTATGTCTCGCTCCATGTAGCATATGTCAATGTTAGCTTAGCATTAGCATGCTAACAGCTAGCATGCTAATGCTAACACTTGCTCCACATGATCAGTTGTATCTTGTGACAGACTGACTTATGAACTCTTGTAATGTTAATGCTAATGCTAACTGTAAACATGTTCTAAGAGGCCTTTCTTAATGTGCACACAGACCAGGTGCCCAAACTTGGGTTCAATTTGATGGCGAGCGAGGAACTATCCTTTTGAGCGCTTCGGTCTGGTAGGAGGCGAACCGCCTGTCCTCTATCTCCCACCTCCTCCTTATGGACATCATACCCCCTCAATATAATTAATACTGGACTTTGAAATAGCTTGGACTCCGTTTTACACCCTGGGCAAACAGACCCAGTTCGCAAGGACATTTAATTGAAGTTTGTTTTTGTTGCTGCAGCTGTTGTATATTTTGTTCTCACTTTCTCCCTGTATAAAACACTTTATTCATTTTTCAACTAAACCCATGTCTCAGTTTACTGCCCCTGCCCTCCAGTAGCCTTACTTAGGATCTTCTGATCATTCCACCTTGTTAATTACAAATACTCATAACAGTTATTACACGGTTATAACACAGTCACTACAGGGTTATTACAGTAACATCTATTACACATTTATTACACTTTTATTATGTAGTAATAGGCAAACACTTGTTACATAGAGCTCTTTCAACAGGTAGTTTGTCTCTGTCTAAATCAAGTTCTTTTATTTGTTTTGCCTTGTTTTCTTCTGAAATGGTAGATAAAACGACGAGGATGACTCCATCACTCTGAGCTTGGCCAAGGACATCAAGCACCTCAAGTACCACGACCATCTGAGCCGGTAACACAACACCAGACACTAACACGGGAAGATGAGGCAGAGAAGAGAGTCCATGTTTGTCTGAAGTCAGGAACGTGATAAAACATCCCTGTAAATGCTGTGGCTTAAAGACGTGATGCAAAATGGAGTTTTGGAGCTATGGAGGCCAATGTTTTATTCTCATGATCTTGCTCAAGTTGAATTTAGTTTTTTCAGTGATGAGGTGCTCACAACATTTCTGAAAAATTATAAATTAAATAAATTTCTTG
Source organism: Boleophthalmus pectinirostris (assembly GCF_026225935.1). Lineage (NCBI taxonomy): Eukaryota > Metazoa > Chordata > Actinopteri > Gobiiformes > Gobiidae > Boleophthalmus > Boleophthalmus pectinirostris. The sequence goes on from NW_026571018.1 coordinate 37,650,677, forward strand.
CTATAATGTGGCAATACCGTCCATGATAAGTAGGTCAGAACTTGTACTGGAGACCACTGAGAATAACAGAGACCATATTTTTCTAGTGGACTCTCCACTAGAAAAGTTACATAGTGTTGCTTTAACCTTCTTCTCTAATAGCAACGGACTATGAGCAGATTTTTTTTAATGATGTAACGATTGAAAACATATTTAAACCCAGATTAGAAATGTTGTGATTGCCTAAAGCAGGAGTGTCAAACTCATTTTGGTCAAGGGGCCGTATCCAACTTACTTTGATCCCAAAGTGTCCGGATCAGAAAACTCATGTCATATAAACTCCAAAAATAACAATAAGTTCAAATATTTGTGCAGAGAAACACAAATCTATTACAGAAATCTTTTTTAATTGATGAACTCTTTCTTATTATAATATTATGAGCAACCTGAAACTAAGAAAAATTCAATTTCAACATTTAAAGTATTTTAGTAGAAAATAAGGGGCCACATTAAAGGTCTTGGAGGGCCAGAACTGGCCCCCGGGCCTTATGTTTGACACCTGTGGCCTAATGTGTGTCTTATTTGTTGTTCTGCAGTCTCTCCTGCCATTATGTTGAGCCCCACAGTTCTCAGTGTGGTGGAGGATCAGCAGGTGACATTACCCTGTGCACTTTTGGCTGGAAACCCTCTACCAGAGAGAAGGTGGTTACATAACTATGGCCTGGTGAGTGAAAAAGTGCTACAAACTTGGTTTATATAATTATTTGATGACTATTAATATAGTTTCACTAGCTAGGACCACGCCAACAACGACATAGTGCGAAGAAGTTTATTGATAATGTACGAAGCGAGGCAGAGATGCTGGTTGAGGCTCCGTCTCAATCTACAATTGGCCCAGCTGGATCTTATGACTGAAAGACAAAATAGGGGATGGGAGGGTGGGGTCGAGTTCGCCGAGACAAACTGGGATGATGGGAAAGGCTGCTACAAATAGGCTTCTGGGAAATTGGAGGCGTGGTTGAGGTGAGTTGTGGTTGGCTGGTGAGAGGAGAGGGCGGCTGAGGCCTGGTCCTGCTCCTGACTCTCACTTCATCGTATTAACTACATGAATATTTCCCAGTGTCACTCAGTGTTTCTCACTCAGTTACTCTTTTTATGTTTTATCTATTATAAGGTGAAATACGTAATATTTGCGGTGGGTGTCACGGTCCAGCACATACTTCTTGGTTTGAAATGTTTCTCAATATGACATTAAACTTGATAAACTTGCATTCTTATTGGAAACGGGGTTGCCTCACAATCAAGTTTAATGTTCTTGTGAACCCATGTGCACTTCTAACTATTTGTGTTTCTATGGGGCAGCAGTGGCTTGAGTGCAGACTGCTGTTGTGTCCTTAGGCAAGACACTTTGCCCACTTTGCCTAGTATGAAAGTGGTGTGTGTGAGAGTGTTGGTCAGAGAGGCCGATAGCGTTGGATCGGCAGCCTCATTTCTGTCAGTCTGCTCCAGGGCAGCTGTGGCTACAATAGTAACTTACCCCCAGCAGATGTGGACTGACTGAATAATGTAAAATAAAACTGAGTTGAATCTTTAGGCCCGAGCCCTGACAGGACGCAGGGTCTGTTGCTTTTGCCATGAGCTGTAGTGACCTAATGAAGCAGCCTGCAGTGGGCAGTTTAAATGACTCCTTTATGGGAGATTATTCCACATCCTCAAATCTCATTTTTTTGGCAGGGACTGAAGATTATTCTGTTAATAGATAATCATAAGCATTTTTTTGTTTTGTTTTTATTCTGATTTTATGTCATTTAGGTGATGTGACCATCAGTCTGCATGAAGAAATGAGGGAAAACACATTTGTCAGACAACGATGTCCTATTGGAGTTTACTCAAATAACTTCTCTCCGAACAATAAAACCTCACTTTCCCCAAAGAACACAGAAGTTTGGCCACTCTTTTGCAGTAATGTATTTTTCTTTCTGTAGTGAAAACTATTTCAGGAAATTTTATCATGAAGCTCACTGAGAGAAAGCCAATATCAAATCTATCTAGTTTTTTTTTTCTTTGCTACATAATTCCATATGTCTTGCATAATAAATTTGTGGTCATTTTTGAAAATAACAAAGGAAAAAAAAATCAGATTCAGAATCAGATCAGTGTGTTGTGTGTATAGTGAGTGTGCTGGTTCAATGTACTTTTCTCTGTCCTGTACACAGTGTTGGGAAGGTGACTTTTAAAATGTAATCCCCTACAGATTACAGATTACACACCTCAAAATGTAGTTTGTTACGTAATCCATTAAATTACTTAAAGTGAGTAACGTAATCTGAATACTTTGGATTACTTGATATTGTCATGTTTTTTAAAACTACATGAATGAACCAACCACATCCTGAAAATTCTTGTTTGTTTTCTTCAAATTGTCTGAGTCCAAGTCTAAATGAATAAGCAACTGTTTTACTGTAGAGAAGCAAAGACTAGGAAATGTTCACGTAAGATGTTTTATCTGCTAAAAGAAAATAAAAAGCTCAGTCTTTCCTTAACCATATTAAAAATATTATTGATAGAGAAATTATTTTTATATGAGATCACCTTAAATTATGTCCAACCTACTGTTAGTGTCATATTGTTTAGACCTGGTTTAGTTCTGGTTTAGTCCTGCTGCCCATCACTAGTAGCTAGAATGTGATCTACTGTCTGTAAATATGACACAAAGAGGCAGAACAATAAATGTTGCTTAAATAAACCCAATTTAAAATCCACTAGAGCCAAACCTAAGTTTTTTTTATACAATTCAAGATTTACAGTGAATTTTTACATCACTACATATATCGGTGATTATTTCGGTTTCATATCGGCAACAACAAAATCCATATCGGTCGGGCTCTGGAGAGCATATGTCCAAACTTTTTACTGGTGGTAAAAATACAAAATGAAGTGTCACATTGACTCTGCAGAATCTGCCACGTTTCAGTCCTGTGACACTTTTTTTCCTCTTAAGCAGCAGTTTTGTTTTGATACAGATGAACCGTTCTTGTCCCTGACTAACTAACCCACCCACCTGCCAATCACACCCATCTGAACCCATCGGTTCCTCTGGTGACTAGAGTCTTTTCTTTGGAAAGAGTGTTGTGGATGTCAGTCAAAGCTCATAGTAAACTGCAGTGCAAAGTCAGAGACACAAACTCCATGAGCTGTTTAAACATAGGCGTTTTATTGCACAACATTCCCATAAAATTGGGAAAAAATAATTTGAGGAGACAATTCTTTAGACATTCTGTACAAATACATGTAAATAAACCCAGTATGTACAGCTCCAACTTTTAACGCTCAATAACTTACCATTTACAAATAAAAATGTGAACTTTGTCGACACAGTGGAGAGGGCCGTCAGAGTCGTGTGGAGGATACAGCAACGTGAAGAGGTTTCAAAAGATTTTCCCAAAATGTACCAGCAAAATCAGGTCTCATTTCTGCCTTGTGTTTGTGTTTAAGACTCGGGTCGTTTCAGGGTGCGATTCGGTAAAACAAAGTCCCGCGCCAAAAACAAAAGTCCCGTGCCAAAACAAAAAGTCCTGCGCTAAAACAAAAAGGTCCTGCTCTAAAACAAAAAGTCTCACGCCAAAACAAAAAGTCCTGCGCCAAAACAAAAAGTCCTGCTCTAAAACAAAAAGTCCCGCTCTAAAACAAAAAGTCCCGCGCCAAAACAAAAAGTCCTGCGCCAAAACAAAAAGTCCTGCGCCAAAACAAAAAGTCCTGCGCCAAAACAAAAAGTCTCGCGCCAAAACAAAAAGTCCCGCGCCTAAACAAAAAGTCCCGCGCCTAAACAAAAAGTCCTGCGCCGAAACAAAAAGTCTCGCGCCAAAACAAAAAGTCCCGCGCCAAAACAAAAAGTCCTGCGCCATGGAGATAGATAAGTTTAATGCAGTATGGTGGAACATTACGGGCTGAGCTGGGACTGAACTGCCAACCTCCGTGTTTGTGGCTGACGCTGAACCACTGCGCCACCGCTTCTCGAGGGCCGAAACGTTTTGCCGATTTTAAAGCGCGACTACAAATAAGTCGTCACTACGGCGACCGGTCTTTCCGTCCTTTACCGCACCGCACCCCGGCGACCGCATCCGAAGTCGCGTCGTCGTCACATTCAAGTCGCGCCAAGTCACTTTTCTGGTTTGCTTAGAATGTTCCGTAGTATGGCATTAAACCGATCAGTGTCCAGGCTCCAAGTTTACAGGTCAGGTCTGTGGAAAAGTGACCCCCAAAACATTTACATGACATATTTTTTACAATGGATTTCTACCAATAAAAATACCTGTGAGTGAATTTACGAATGATAGACTAATTTAAAGCCATACTGTGGAACATTTAAAGGTTGTATGGAGGATTTTTTGTTGTTGTTTCAAATTGTCAGTGAAAGTTTAAAACACCATTACAGAGACGCAGCAGCCTTGTAATTATGATGAGCAAAAAAAAAGAAAAAAGAATGAAAATCTATCAACTGTGGACGTAGTGAAGCCAGATAAACATCAGCCAATAGAAAACGAGGCTCCCTCATTTTCTATTGGCTGTTAGGTTGTCAATCAAACTCCCTAGTGTAACTGACTCGTCGGAGCGCTGGGATTACGTGGTTTACGCAGCGGTTCTTAGAGGCTTTTTCGAACTGTCGCTTCCTCGCATTTCGCACAAAGTTTGTCGCGACGGCGGACGAGAATCCACGACCGGTTCGCCGCAAGAGAAAGTCCTTTTTTGAGGTCGCTGAAAGAAGAAAACGGGAAAAGGAGCGAAGACAAACTGAGGTGATTCTTGGAGATTCCTTCCAGCGATGGCGCGACTGAAGCCGACGAAGGGTCTAAAAAAAATGAAATAAAATATTTCTAGACGGGTCACTTCAACAGTAATTCTGAACGCGCACTGGCTGTAAAAAAAGCGTGATTTCTAGAGTAAAGAGGCGGGAGGAGATGTTTCTACTGAGGTGGAGGAGGAAGGTGGTGTCACGCATGCACAATATCTGAAAAAGGACTGTCGCTGTATTTCACTTTCATTAAAAAATCCTCTATACAACCTTTAAGGCTAAAATGAGACGCTCCACCAGAAAAGTTACACGGTGCAGCTTTAAACAGAAACAGTATACGCTTGTTGGAAGAACAGATAGACTTGTCGGGGGGATTTCCTTTGTAAAATTCCTAAACTCCAGCAAAAAACCTGCCGTAAACACGTACAAAATGTGGCAAAGCTATAAAAGTGAGAAAATATTTCAGCATTTTAAAATATAGAAATCGGTGGCGTAGAATTTCCAAGTTTGTAAAAGAAACTTGTTTTTGTAAATGAAACAAACTCAAATGAATCAGTTCAGTTTTTTTTTTTTTTTTGTCCAATAGAAGAACACAGCGTTGGGTCCGAGTTGATTCCAAACACCATAAAATGACGACCTCGGTGTTGGTGAGGTAGAGCTGCTGTACCGACGAGATCGAGCCATCGTGAAACCTGCCATTTTTGTACCAACAGAAAGTCAAATCTAACCCAGACTGAGTTCAAAAATGTGTTCGTAAATTCAAATGTTGTGGAAAATTTGAATTATTACAGTAAACAAATCTATGCTCTTTCTACAAAACATTTCTGATTCTTTAAAAAAAAAAAAAAAAAAAAAAGTGTTATTTTTCGATGATATTTTAGCCACAATAATTACAAACAGAATAATTTTTTCCGTTTAAAAATGTAAAATTACTGATTTAAATTTTCCACAATATTTTTCTTTTTCATATTTATAGAAGTGTCTTTAAAGCTGCAATATGTAACTTTTCTGGCGGAATGTATCTGACACTTGCTCTTCTCCACAGAGATGATGTTGCTTTGATGACAATGTTCCGCAGTACGGCATTAGATGTATCGGCAGTGTTGGGGAGTAACAGATTACATGTACTGGGGTTATGTAATCAGAGTACAAATTATGAGTAACTGTATTCAGTTACAGTTACTGTTTCAGTGAGTGGTAATTGGATTACAGTTACTTTGTTGAAATAAATGGATTACACAGAGGGATTTTCCTGTTTTCACATTATTATTATTATTTTTTTTCGGTAATTCCACTCATTGCTGGAAACTAAACCAGGTCTAAACCAGGACTAAAACCAGGTCTAAACCAGGACTAAACCAGGTCTAAACTAGATCTAAACCAAGACTAAAACCAGGTCTAAACTAGAGCTAAACCAGGTCTAAACTAGATCTAAACCAGGACTAAAACCAGGTCTAAACTAGATCTAAACCAGGTCTAAACTAGATCTAAACCAGGTCTAAACCAGGTCTAAACCAGGACTAAACCAGGACTAAAACAGGATTTAACAGAACTAAACCATGCTGACATGTCTTGTCCTCTAATATAAATATAAAATATATCAATATTTTTTATCTTATGTGAAGATTTCCTCGTCTTTGCTTCTCTACAGCAAATCAAGTAATCCAAAGTATTCAGATTACATTACTCACTTTAAGTAATGTAATGGATTCTGTTACAAACTACATTTTGGGGTATGTAATCTGTAATCTGTAGGGGATTACATTTTAAAAGTCACCTTCCCAACACTGTGTATCAGGTTACCAGGTTACAGGTCAGATCTGTGCAGAGACAAGCTGTGAGCATGCTAAACAAATAAGCCATACTGTGGAACTTTTCAGGCACAGTAATAACATCACCGTGGAGACGAGCAGCTACGGGACCCCCTACCAGAAAAGTGACATCGCGCAGCTTTAAATGAACTACTGAGAAATCTGTCTTGTAAACAAATACAAAAAAATAAAGTGAAGAAACATTATCTAACGTTAAATGTAAAATATCTGTTGACTTCTTTTCAAAGATTGTATGTAAAACTAAATATCGGTTATTAGAGTATTGTTGTAGACATTTGAACGTTTCAGAACAGAAATTGTACAGTCTTTGGCTTGTATCCACAAAGTTCTTGCAGGCAAACATTCGAAAAAACAGGAGACATCGAGCAGGACGTCCTCACTCGCTCCGTAAGTGTCCGCGTGCGCCCCCTAGTGTAGAAAACCCGCCCGCGTGTAGTTTTCCTGTTTGTCCAGCAGCAGGTGAAGGAGTCCCGGGCGCCGCGACGGCCGCCGGTCCCGCTGGTGCTTTTTGAGGGAGTTTGGTTCGATCACAGTCGACTGGAGAGACTATAGCAGAATCTGAGCCACGTACGGGGAGTGGGTGCTGGCGACCGCGGCCAACAGCGGGAGGTCGCTGGACTCGATTCTGCAAAAGAGGACACAAGATGAGCTATCTGATACATCTGTAGACGTTATTGTAGGTTTGTAATAAACTGTCTACATCACAGGTGTCAAACATGCGGCCCGGGGGCCAGATCCGGCCCTCCAAGACCTTTAATCTGGCCCTTGTCTGATTTTCTACTAAAATATTTAAATTCTATTTTCTCTTAAAATCTTGTTAATTTTCTGTGGTGTTTATCACAGCAGCATCTCCAGCGTCTCTGTACGTGGCCCCTCCCACCAGAGCAGCACAAATGAAGACTTGTCTCTTTCCAAACGCTCTTAAAGGACGATCGTTTTGACTGTTGACCGTGACACCCTCATCAGAAAAATGTCCAACATGAGAAAAGTGGAGCCGAGTGCAGGATTTTACCACAAAAATTGACTTATTCCTATTTATACAAGTTCATGTTAAACAAGTTCATATTAAAATATTGTGTTGAAATTGTATTTTTCTTAAAGTTTCAGGTTGTTCATAATATTATAATATTTTGTAAAAGAAAGAGTTTTTCAATAAAAAAAAAAAATCTGTGATAGATTTTTGTTTCTCTGCACAAATATTTGAACTTATTGTTATTTTTGGGGTTTATATGACATGAGTTTTCTGATCCGGCCCCTTTGGGATCAAAATCTGTTGGATACGACCCCCGGAACAAAATGAGTTTGACACCCCTGGTTTACATTACAAGATCGAAATGTTGTTTTTTTTTGTTTTTAATCAAAATATTTTTATTATTTTCAAAACATCAAATATATACATTTATATAAGCTACTGGCAGGTAACAAATTCACAAATGTCAGTTCTGCAGAGCTGGTAAAAAAAAAAAGTCCAAGTTGCAAGTTCCCCACCAGAACAGACCCACTTGTTAAATGGCACAAATTATAATAGATGGACAGTGTTGGGGAGTAACAGATTACAAGTACCGGAGTAATCAGAGTACAAATGATGAGTAACTGTATTCAGTTACAGTTACTGTTTCAGAGAGTGGTAATTGGATTACAGTTACTTTGTTGAAATAAATGGATTACACAGCGGGATTTTCCTGTTTTCACTTTTTTTTGTTTTTTTGTTTTGGTAATTCCACTCATTGCTGGAAACTAAACCAGGTCTAAACCAGGACAGAACCAGACCTAAACTAGATCTAAACCAGGATTAAACCAAGACTAAAACCAGGTCTAAACTAGATCTAAACCAGGTCTAAACCAGGACTAAAACCAGGTCTAAGCTAGATCTAAACCAGGTCTAAACTAGATCTAAACCAGGACTAAAACCAGGTCTAAACCAGGTCTAAACTAGATCTACACCAGGACTAAAACCAGGTCTAAACTAGATCTAAACCAGGTCTAAACCAGGACTAAAACCAGGTCTAAGCTAGATCTAAACCAGGTCTAAACTAGATCTAAACCAGGACTAAAACCAGGTCTAAACCAGGTCTAAACTAGATCTACACCAGGACTAAAACCAGGTCTAAATTAGATCTAAACCAGGTCTAAACTAGGACTAAACCAGGACTAAAACAGGATTTAACATGACTAAATCAGGATTAATCAATAATCAAACGTTAATTCTTCCGACAATCGATTAAGAAAATGTCACTGAATGCCCGTCCCTAATCTCAGACAGTATTTTTTTATGCGTTACAATTGAACAAAGTTTGCAGTTACGGTGAACACGTTAAATAAAGTTTGACTGACTTATCTAACTGTTGTGTTTCCGTTTAATGCGCCTTATAGTCCGGTGTGGTTTAAAAAGTTTGAAAATAGACCGTTCAATAATCCAGAGCGTCCTATAGTGCGCAAAACACAGTAGTACTTTGGCAATAGGAAAACAAATACGACGATCATGTTAGATCCATATGACTCTGTAGTTTTGTGTTTATTCCTCCTGCTCCTGTGCGGTGAAAAGGTGCACGTAAAATAACGAATAATAAAATCGTCTCTTACCCGAGCACCATTCCCAGCTCCTTGACGTGGACTCGGGTCTGTCCCTTTAAATACTCGGCCAACATCTTGGACTTAAAGTAGATCTCCTGCAGGCGATCCTCAAGGTGCATTATACACTGAGGAAAAACACAAAACACCAATCAGAATCCCTCAACAACAGTTTAACACGAACAAATCTGACAGTTACATCATTCTTGCTCCAGTACAGATGTATTGTGAAAGCAGCTTTTACCGTGGATTTGCAGAAAACAAGAGCATTGGTAAATTTTTGTTATTATAATAGTTCTAATTTTTATGTTTAAAGAGTAAAATCAGGTACAGCCTTTTAAAGGTTGTATGGAGGATTTTTTTTTAGTTTCAAATTGTCTGTGAAAGTTTAAAATATCGTTACAGAGACGCAGCAGCTTTGTAATTATGATGACCAAAAAAAAAAAAAAAAAAGAATGAAAATCTATCAACTGTGTACGTAGTGAGGCCAGATAAACATCAGCCAATAGAAAACAAGGCTACCTCATTTTCTATTGGCTGTTGGGTTGTCAATCAAACTCCCTAGTGTAACTGACTCGCCGGCGCGCTGGGGATTACGTGGTTTACGCAGAGGTTCTTAGAGGCTTTTTTCAAACTGTCGCTTCCTCGCATTTCGCACAAAGTTTGTCGCGACGGCGGACGAGAATCCACGACCGGTTCGCCGCCAAAGAAAGTCAGTTTTTGAGGTCGCTGAAAGAAGAAGAGAAGTGGAAAAGGAGCAAAGCCAAACTGAGGTGATTCTTGGAGATCTCGTCCAGCGATGGAGCGACCGAAGCAGACGAAGGGTCTAAAAACTGACGCATCGGTCGCTAAAATATTTCTAGACAGGTCACTTCAACAGTAATTCTGAACACGCACGGCTGTAAACATGCGTGAGTTCTAGAGTAAGGAGGCGGGAGGAGATGTTTCTACTGAGGGAGGTGGTGTCACACATGCACAAGGACGATCGCTGTATTTCTCTTCCCTTAAAAAAATCCTCTATACAACCTTTAAATGAAGATCTTATGGTGTGGTCTGCTAATCCGGACACTTTTAACAGGGAGTAACAGGGAGAATCCAGACAATAACATCTCCAAGGAGACGAGCAGGAACTCGCCAGAAAGGTCACACTGACTCCATTTGAACTAGTCAAGTCGGCCGGGAGCCATGTGTTACGACCCAGCTCGTTTGGGGTGAGGGAAGTAACAAAATTAAAACCAAGATGTAAAATGGAATAAATTAAATAATGTTTAATTAACAGGAATGTAAAGGTAAATTAACAAAACAGACTAAAATATACAGAAAACAACCTAAACTAAGAAACAGAACAACAGAATAAACAGAGTTTTGTGCCACAAAAGAGGTCACGCAGACTTACACAAAATGAGTGGTAAAACTTAGGGACGCACACTAAACTAAAACACAAGTTCCCCAAATTAAACCACATAAACCCACAAACAGAATCGAGTGACCAAATCAAAAAAAGGCACAAAACAGAACTAAACTAAACAACACACACGAAACCAAAATGTCTGACTGTCCACCAAGACCAGCAGCCCTGAACAGGTGCTGGTCATCTCCTTAAATAGGGGGAGGTGGCTGCAGGTGAGGTGGGCGTCGACCTGCCCCACCAATCACAGACCAGGGCTCCTGCAGCAGGAATTAGGAGAACTTGGCCAAAATCACACAAACTGGAACTAAAGCCTGGGGCCGTAACATCATGGGAAGTTTTTTATGTACATTTGAGGCAGTGATAAATGCAATAAAATGCTTGAAAATGATCACTTTTGATGACAATTTGTCAGGCGGACAGACACTTTTTGGTCTTTTAGGACATGTTGAGGGTGATATTTGACAGTAGAAACGCAGCAAGCCCCAAAATATTTTTCTTCTAGTTTCCCCCACGTGTCAGGATAAACCATGCCAAATTTTAGGGTTATTTGACCATGTATGCAGTTACAGTACCTTAATATTTACAGTTACATAATTTTGCAAATAGTTTTTCTTAAAAAGTGTGTTTTTGGGGCCCTGAGCCCAAACGGGGCCGAGTTGGGGTTGGTCCCTATCAACTCGTGATGGCCCAAGAATATAACAGGAAATAATAGTAAAAAACATGGTGAGGGGTGGACCTGGCTCCCGGCCTAAAGACGCCTCCTGAACAACATCATTCCGAAGTGTAACAGTGTAAAATAAGTTGGTGAAATCACGTACAAAGTTTGGGGAGAGGTTGAGCCGGTAGAGCTGGTGTGTGGACTGGAGCAGGCTGGAGACCAGGCTGGAGACCAGGACCTCTTTGCCCAGTCGGTCTCTGTCTGTGACCCTCCTCTGGGAGCTGGCCACCTGCACGCTCCAGCGCTCCGTGTCCGCGATGATGCACACGGCCTCCGCGATCGGCTCGTCCAACACCGGGTGCTACAGAGGAGGAGACATTCACTTAGTACAGAGACACGAGTGAACATGGCAACATCCCGACCCAAGACATTTAGATTATATATCAGGTCCATGTTTGATTTTTACACATGTGAAACATTCATTTGAACTTTTCTTCAACATGAGATACATTTGTGGGCCTTGTGATGGATTTTAAAGCTTATAAAAGTTTATATCACTGTGAATAATGAGGACGATCTAAATCACAGGTGTCAAACATACGGCCCGGGGGCCAGATCCGGCCCTCCAAGACCGTTAATCTGGCCCTCGGCTGATTTTCTACTAAAATATTTTTATGATATTTTCTACTATTTCTAAAATCTTGTTAATTTTCTGTGGTGTTTATCAGAGCAGCGTCTCCAGCGTCTCTGTACGTGGCCCCTCCCACCAGAGCAGCACAAATGAAGACTTGTCTCTTTCCAAACGCTCTTAAAGGACGATCGTTTTGACTGTTGACCGTGACACCCTCATCAGAAAAATGTCCAACATGAGAAAAGTGGAGCCGAGTGCAGGATTTTACAACAAAAATGGACTTATTCCTGTTTACATACAAGTTCATGTTAAAACTTTGTGTTGAAATTACATTTTTCTTAAAGTTTCAGGTTGTTCATAATATTATAATATTTTGTAAAAGAAAGAGTTTTTCAATTAAAAACGATTTCTGTTATAGATTTTTGTTTCTTTGCACAAATATTTGAACTTATTGTTATTTTTGGGGTTTATATGACATGAGTTTTCTGATCCGGCCCCTTTGAGATCAAAATAGGTTGGATACGACCCCCGGACCAAAATGAGTTTGACACCCCTGATCTAAATGCATGAGGTAAGTGAGGAAGAACTTTGTATCACTGCAAACTTTTTCAAATGAACAACTTCTGTTTTTCACATTTTCGGGACCACTCTGAAGTCCAGCAGTAAATCTCTTGCTGCGTTTTCAGATGTCGTCACTGCGTTTTATAGGTGAGTAATATTTAATACAGACAGGGGGCGCTAAAATAAACACTGTTCAACTGTAAATTTGTGTTGTAATACAGTGACTTCTAGGGTGTAGTTCGTAACACAAATGATCAAATTAAACACTTGTGCATTTACCTTGTGGATATTTCTTAAAGTACAATGTAATCTAAAGGGGAAAGTGTCTCTGGACATCGTCACATGTGGAGTGTGAAAAGCAGACGGGTCAGTACCTGCACGGCGTGGGCGAGCTCTCCCGTGAGGCTTTGCCGGAGCTTGTCGTCGCTGGGCATTCCGTGCAGTACAAAGTCCGGCACGTAGGTGGGGCAGTACCCCCCGAACAGAGAGCGGCCGAAGTTGGCGATGCTCGGCCTGGAGTACGTCTCCGCCAACTTTGACCTAAGGGACAGATTCAAGCAAATGGAGAAATAGGTGAAAATACTGTTGAGTCTTCCTTCTGTAAAGCCGATTATAGACAGTGTTGGGAAGGTGACTTTTAAAATGTAATCCCCTACAGATTACAGATTACATACCCCAAAATGTAGTTTGTAACGGAATCGAGTAAATTACTTAATGTGAGTAATGTAATCTGAATACTTTGGATTACTTGATTTACAGTAGAAAAGCAAAGACGAGGAAATCTTCACATAAAATGTTTTGTCTGATAAAACAAAAGAAAATGCCCAGACTTTACTGAACCAAATTAACATTAATATAATATTAATATTATTGATAGAAGAGGAGGAAACACGTCCACGCAGCATGATTTAGTCCTGTTAAATCCTGTTTTAATCCTGTTTTAGTCCTGGTTTAGTCCTGGTTTAGTCTTGGTTTAGACCTAGTTTAGACCTAGTTTAGACCTGGTTTAGACCTGGTTTAGTCCTGGTTTAGTCTTGGTTTAGTCTTGGTTTAGACCTGGTTTAGACCTGGTTTAGTCCTGGTTTAGTCTTGGTTTAGTCTTGGTTTAGACCTAGTTTAGACCTGGTTTAGACCTGGTTTAGTCTTGGTTTAGTCTTGGTTTAGTCTTGGTTTAGACCTAGTTAAGACCTGGTTTAGACCTAGTTTAGACCTGGTTTAGTCCTGGTTTAGACCTAGTTAAGATCTGGTTTAGACCTAGTTTAGACCTGGTTTAGACCTGGTTTAGACCTGGTTTAGACCTGGTTTTAGTCCTGGTTTAGTCCTGGTTCAGTCCCAGTTTAGACCTGGTTTAATCCTGGTTTAGACCTGGTTTTAGATCTCGTTTAGACCTGATTTGGACCTGGTTTAGTGTCCGGCAATGAGTGAATTTACCGGAAAAAAAAAAAAAAAAAAAAAAAAAGGGATATAGCCCGAAATGTGAAAACAGGAAAATACCTCTGTGTAATCCATTTAACAGTAAGTGTAACTGAATACAGTTACTCATAATTTGTACTCTGATTACGTAGCTCCAGTACATGTAATCTGTTACTCCCCGACACTGATTATAGATATGGGCTTTGCCTTTCATCGTTTTATATTCTAAAACTTTTTTTTTCATGCACTTGTGTTTGTTTGTGTAGTTGATTTTGATCAAATCTAATTCAACTGCTGCTCTGAGCACATCTGCCCATAGTTTATTTATGAATACATTATAGTTTGAATTAATTCATTTATTCTTTTTTAAATTCAAGGTTGTGGGCGGAGCCTGTTGCACATGTTGTTGGTGAAGAACCTGGAGGAAACCTACACAGCCACAGGGAGAAGATGCAAACTCCACACAGAAAACTCAACCCAAGTCAAACCCTGGAGCTTCTTGCTTAAAGCTGCATTGTGTCACTTTTCTGATGGAAGGTCCACTACCTAATTACTTTACTCGCAGTGTTCCACAGTATGGCATTAAATGTATCTATATCCACTGAGACAAACGGGTTATGCCACGAGACCAAGTAACAGGTCAGATCTGTGGAGAGGCGAGTCTGGTCATAGTAAGAATGCAAGTTTTCTCAAGGTAATAAGCTATGATTTTTCAACAACTTGCATTTGTTCAAGTTGAAGCTTAGTGCTACAACATCTAACCATAACATCTCCATGACGACAAGCTGCCATACTCCCCAGCAGACAAGTTACACAGTGCACCTTTAACCCATATTACACCATTTTCTGATCTGTCGTATAACATTTCCTCGTCAGAAACATACCTAGAGTTGTGTTTTGTTTCATTTACATGTTTTAGGTCGAGTTCTTCTGTCAAACCTTCACCTTGTGATGTCATGTGGTGATACAGACACTCCATAAACCTTCACTAGAATCATTTGGATTATTTATAATCAGTGTTGGGAAGGTGACTTTTAAAATGTAATCCCCTACAGATTACAGATTACACACCCCAAAATGTAGTTTGTAACGTAATCTATTAAATTACTTAAAATGAGTAATGTAATCTGAATACTTTGGATTACTTGATTTGCTGTAGAGAAACAAAGACGAGGAAATCTTCACATAAGAAGTTTTGTCTGATAAAAGAAAATAAAAGAACAGAGTTTACTGAACCAAATTAAAAATATTATTGATAGAAGAGAAGGAAGAGGTCCACGCGGCATGGTTTAGTCCCGTTAAAGCCTGTTTTAGTCCTGTTTAAGATCTAGTTTAGACCTGGTTTAGTCCTGTTAAAGCCTGTTTTAGTCCTGTTTAAGATCTAGTTTAGACCTGGTTTAGTCCTGGTTTAGACCTGGTTTAGTCCTGGTTTAGACCTGGTTTAGTCCTGTTAAAGCCTGTTTTAGTCCTGTTTAAGATCTAGTTTAGACCTGGTTTAGTCCTGGTTTAGACCTGGTTTAGACCTGGTTTTAGACCAAGTTTTAGTCTTGGTTTAGTTCTGGTTTAGTCCTGGTTTAGACCTGGTTTAGACCTGGTTTAGACCAAGTTTTAGTCTTGGTTTAGTTCTGGTTTAGTCGTGGTTTAGACCTGGGTTCAATCCTGGTTCAATCCTGATTTAGTCCTGGTTTTTTAATTTAAAAAAATTAAAAAAGGGATTTAGCCCAAAATGTGAAAACAGGAAAATACCGCCGTGTAATCCATTTATTAAGTAACTGTAATCTAATTACCACTCACTGAAACAGTAACTGTAACTGAATACAGTTACTCATAATTTGTACTCTGATTACGTTACTCTGATTACATGTAATCTGTTACTCCCCAACATTGTTTATAATTGCCGATCTCTACTGAACTACAGGTAAAAGGTTGTGTTTATTTGAAAACTGCTTCATGAATATTTTGTTTTCAAGATGGAAACGGAGCATTTTTGGCTTTGGAGATGCAGACAGACAAAACAAACCACAACTCCAGGTCTGTTTTTGAGGAGGTAACAGCATTTTAACACGACTTAAAGCTCACAAGAGTCAATTTTGTGTCATATAAGACCTATAAAAACAACCAGTGTTGGGAAAGTTACTTTTAAAATGTAATCCCCTACAGATTACAGATTACATACCCCAAAATGTAGTTTGTAACATAATCCATTAAATTACTTAAAGTGAGTAAAGTAATCTGAATACTTTGGATTACTTGATATTGTCATGCTTTTTAGTTTAGTCCTGCTTTAGTCCTGGTTTAGTCCTGGTTTATCCCAAAATGTGAAAACTGAAAATTACCTCTGTCTAATCCATTTATTTCAACAAAGTAACTGTAATCCAATTACCGCTCACTGAAACAGTAACTGTAACTGAATACTCTGATTACTTAACTCGGGTACTTGTAATCTGTTACTCCCCGACACTGGAAACAACATCGTACATATTTATATACTTTTTGAAAACTCTACTAACGAGCACATTTTTGACAGTAGTGAGAAAAGTGAACAAGCTGAAGTGTTTTTTTCTCTTACCCGGGGAAAGGCAGCACTTCCTCCTGCCACTCCTCCGTCTCCTCCGTCTCGCTGTCCCCCAGGGCGCTGTCCGAGCTCTCGTTTCTCGGGATGTCCCAGTCCACCAGCGGCAAACCTTTCCTCTTTTGGTCCTCTTCTCTCCCCTCCCCGCTCCTGCCGTCCTCCGGTAACACGGGCACCCCTATCGTCAAACCCGACGCTCCCGCTCCCGCCGCAGCTCCTACAGCTAAAATCGGCAGAGTCCGTTGAACCGCACCTACACCGCGTCTCGCCTTTGCTCGTTGTAGTCCTGTTTTGTCCAAAATCTAAACATGGACCCAAGTTTGGACTCCTCGCCGCTCCACGAGCCCCGGACAAACCTACAGTCAGTTGGTCTTTGCTTAAACTGTCCGTGTTGCCGCATCTTTTTACCAAATCGTCTATAGTCCTTGTTTCGACTGGATTCTCGGGGCTAAAATACTCGTCAAAATCATCTATAAGGCTAGGCGTCCATTCTGACATTTTACTGGTCGATCTTTGCAGCGGAGTCGCGTCGTTGGTCGCTTTGGTTTGGTCCTGAGGCAGATTTGGCGCAAAACCTTTCTGTAGAATCATTTTTTTGTGTTTTTTGATTTCTTCCGCCATCCGCCTGCCTCTGCTCTCCGTATCGGATTCCGGGGACATCGAATCTCCAATCAGAAATGTCACTTTTGGAGCGTCCGGCAGCCCCATAGGACCTGTGCTCGTCGTCGGTACCGGCATGGCACCGGCCTGCGCCTTATCCGGGGGTTTCTTTTCTAAATGAGCTTGCAGTTTCGCAGGTTGACTCGCTACGCCGGCGTCTACGTCTTCCAAGTCTTTAGCCTCTGCGTTCGAAAGACAAGGCGATGCCGAAACGTCGACTTTTAAATCCCTGGGAGACGCCGATCCGACGCGTAGCACGTTCTCCAGTTTGGGGTCCGCGCCCACTGGACTGCTGGACTGTTTGCGGACCGTTGGCGGGGAGTCGGACGCCACCCCGGTCTCGGTAGAGTCGAACTGGCCGTGTCCAGATTGAAGCACGCTGCTCCTGGACCCCTGGCTCTCGCTGCTGTCTTCGTCGTCCTCGTCCTCCTCTTCCTCTTTGGGCGTTTCCTGGAGGAGGGACATGAGAGTGTTAGGATTAGGGACGGGCATTCGATGAAATTTTCTTAATCGATCGTCGGAAGAATTAACGATCGATTATCGATTAATCATTAACGTTTTTATATTAAAATGATCATCATTATTATTACTATCTGCACTAATCTGCATAAATAAATTCAACTTTACGACATATAAACATAACGACTCTAGAGTCACATCAGCCCGTTTGACATTATAATGTGTTTAATTCAGTTTTGTTCAAATCTCACAGAAACAAAACTTAAAACCACATCGCTAATTTGCATAACCTCAGCGAAGATAAAACTCCAGCTCTTGTGTCACTGATGTGGTTCAACTTCTGTCGGATTAAAAGACATGACTCAGGTGAATACAGGTCAGTGTGACCAGATTTGTGTTTGTCAAAACCAGGACAGCGTACGGGGGGAGGGGGGCGGGGCCTCGTCATCCACATTGAGCGACTCTCACCTGGAAAAACTTTTTCCCACTGGACACAGAAACATATGTGCTGCTTTATCCACTGTGCACATGGACTCACACTTGTCCCAACGCAACGGAAAGTGTGGAATTTCTTGTCCAAATCATCGTTAAATCCACATTTGTGCTTCGGTTCGTTACAGACTGACCCACTGTTTGTGTCTCGCTCCTTCTGATGCAGAGACACATGTACACACCTGTTTGGTCACGATACACACAGACACCTACATTCGGTTTGTCGATTAAAATTAACGTAATCGATGAAATTCTTAATGATCAATTATCAATTAATCGATTAATCATGCCCATCCCTAGTTAGGATAACCCTTTATAGTACATTTGTCCTCGCCTGGACTTTTTTCCTTAATTTTGTTATTAAAACTCCCCCTTTTACTCCCTAATGAAGTGTTATACATCCTTTTTTTTAAGTACAATCTGTTATTTCACAATCTGCTGCTGTAGTTGGTTCATACGGCTGTAATAAAAACTACAGGACCAGAAATACAAATGAAAATAAATAAATAAAAAGGGAAAATCTAAATAAAATTTGCACTCTTTCATACAAAACACACAGCAAACTTGTATAAACAACTTTTTGGTCATGAAAAATGCTTAGCTACAAAAGTGCAAAATATCAAGTCTGTAAGTAAACTCAAAATATCTCTATTGCCCTCAAAACAAAAACAAAAAAAAGTGAATTGGCCCCATGACTTTCCTGGTGTGAGTCATGGAAACAGCTGGTGTCAGGTTCAGGACACAGAGACACATCACTTCCTGCATTTCCATGGAGTTTATTACATTTAGATTTGGACATTTGGACTGAAGAGAAGAGGTGCACAATTACACAGACCAACATGTGTAATTTGTCATTTATTTGAGAAATAACTGCACTAGAGCGGCTTTTTCAATTGTTCTGAACACAGACGCTCAGAGCATCGATCATTTTGACTCACTACACTCTTTGGCAAAGTTTGGCCCGATCAAAATGGACGGAGCGCGTGAGTTTGGCGGAAAACGAAATTTCTATTGGACACTTGTTTTCCATACGTCATCACGCGGCAGGAGTGTGATGTAGGATTATGCCGCAAATATGTTCGGAAAGCCACAACTCTCAGCTAAGGGCCTGGCTCCACTGCACGTGTCATTCACTTTCCCAATGTAACAAAGTTACCCGTCCAAAAGTTGCAGTTTTTACACTTGCGTAGGGTGAAATATGCATGCAGTGGAGCCAGGCCCTAAGAGAATGAGATGAGGGAGAATTTTAAGTGTTAAGCTACTTTCACTAAAACATAGAATGTTTTTTGTCAAATCTTAAATATAATGTTAACTTTTTTTTTTTTACTTTGAGTGAACAGAGATTCAGACAGAGCAGTACATTTTGGCTATGTTCAGACTGCAGGGTTTAACGCTCAATTCCGATTTTTTTGTGAAATCCGATGTTTTTTCGAGGTCGTTCACATTTCCAATTAAATGTGACTTGTATGTGACTCCAGTGTGAACAGTAAATGGTCTGAAAGTGTCCCACATGTGACACTGGAGACACGACGACGTCAACCGCAGCGAGCGTCTCTGTGTTTACGGAAGTTGTCCAAACATGGACGCAGCATCGAGCACCTGGAGATTTTAAAGTTCCTCTCGTACCGGAGCCAGAACATGAACAACTTACTTGTTTTAAGGAGGAGATTGAGAAGGAGAAGGACGAGGTTTTTGGTCGTGGTGTTTTGTGGGACAGCGGCAGCGACGTCCGTTGAAAGGAACGTGTGGATGTGGAGACGGAGCCAAGAGTGGTGAGTGGTGATGTGCTTCACTTCAGTGACATGGAGTTCATTAACAATTTTCGCCTACTTCAGCGCAGAATAGTGACGTTTGTGTCTTGTTGATAACGTGTAGGTGGATGAATGCGCTTTGGCTGTTCAGACTGAAGTCACATGTCAAAAGATCAGATATGTATCAGTTTCAGGAGCACATATCCAAGTGTCCTGAGTCACATTTGAAAAAATCTGATCTGTGTGGTTCAGACTGACATTAAAAGATCAGATACAGGAACATAGAGGCCAAAAAATCGGATTTGGGTCACTTCAGGCTGCAGTCTGAACGCAGCCTATGTTAGCGTCACACCTGGAGGAAATGTTGCTGCCATCAGTTGTTAAGTATCAGTCGTAACCCTGCTCTCACCTCCAGTGTATCTGCTGCTCCGCTCTCTGGCTCTGGGCGCTGGCTGCTCTGGAGGCTCTGCTCTGAGGCGTAGATCTGACTCTGGGCCAGGTACTGCTCTCCGGGTTTGTGCACCGTCACCAGAACGTAGTCCGACTCCTCCACCTCGCCCTTCCTGATCGCCGTGGTGATGAGGGAGCCGGGCATCACGATGGCCTCGTCCTCGCACTCTCCCGGGGCGTTGGCCTCCAGGAGCTCGGAGCAGCGGATGAAGTATGTGAGCACATAGAGGAGCCTCTGCACCAGCTCCTGCCTGCGCCCCACCACCACAGTGCGAGAGAGACGCACGGGGGAACCGATCGCACCGTACAGATCACCTGACCACAAACAAGACAACTTTATTACTATACTGAAATTTATACACTAAGTACATCAAAGAGAGATGCATTTAAATCACAAAAACAAACACGACCAGTCAAAAGTTTGGACTCACCATCTTGTTCAATGTCTACAATTTATATACACACAGAAAACATCAAATATATGGAAGTATGTAACAAAGAAAACAAGAAAACAAACAAATAACTCAACTAAATATTAGTTTATATTTTATATTCAAATCCTCACAGTATTCACATTTTGCTTTGTGGACAGAGCTGCAAACTCTTGTCCTTCTCTCAGTGAGCTTCATGATGAAGTCTCCTGAAATAGTCTGTGTGTTCATTAGTGGAATAATAAGCATCCAAACAGTGGGTCCGGTCAAACAGAAGTAAACAACAAGGCCAAAAGTTTAAGTTAATGCATCTGATATAAAAATGTATTGAACAGATACATATGTACTCTAGTTTATGAAACTGTTTGCCTTTTTTCTGTACCATTTTTGGTTCTAAAGTTCCATATGTTTTAAACAGACCATGTATGAAACATGGAACAAAAATTATTTCCCAAATTTCAAAGACCTGAAAATCATGTAAATAAATGGATGTATTTCATCATATCTTGTGTTATTCCATCTTTGAACTGTTGATGAAGGGACATGATTTTTTATTTTTTTATATGTATTTAAAATGATAAAAATTTGCTTGGAGGGACTGACATATTTTATAGAAATAGTTTCCTTTCATTTTGAAGTAATATTAAAGTATTCGGAAGAAAAAAGCAACAAATGATGTAAAATCCTGCACCTTCTACTTGTTTGCACAATTTTCCCTCCGTTACTTTTCCCTCCGTTACCATGACCTTTATTAATAAAAAATCTCATGAGTCAAAAAAGAGGTTTTTCATCCTAATCTTGTACCATATGGTAGAAAACTATATGAAGCAAATATTCAAACCAGTTTGTTAAGGATATGTAAGTGAGAACCAAGAGTTATCACTGTTTGGATTTATTGACCAAAAAGTGCTGCATATTTCATTTCCTCCGTTACCGACATGAGTTTAAAAATTTTTTGTCAACAACTTGAAAGAATATCACAGGTTTAACTTGACCCTGTTGGAGTGTAACTCTTTCCTACATTCTGATACTTTACTTATTTCAATAGTTCCTCTAGTTTCTGAATAAGAGACATTTGAATGTCAAAAATCTGCCCCTGTTTCCCTCCGTTACTGCTTGACTGGACCCAGTGATAAAAGCAAAAGGTTGCAAAAAATAATAACTAGTTTTGAGTTATTTTGAGTGTATTTTTGTTTACTACATTCCAAACAAGTCCATTCTTATTTTTGAGGCTTTCATTAAGAATGTAAATTGTGATGAAAATAAAGAAAAAAACTAAAAAAAAAATATGTCTAAACTTCTAACCAGTAGTGTGAAAAGAAATAATGAATAAATATAACTAAGACAATAGGTTTTTGGTTGATTTAAATTTGAAAATTTTACATAATTGTTTTTATCGTTTGATTTAAGTCTGATAAACTTGTAATAATGAGACTTGGTCATTGTGTAGTTCCTTCGTTTAACCACTAGATGTAGCTCTCTGCTCAATACTCGCACCAATAGGCAGCATCACCAACAGCTTTCTAATGTCTTTCACAGCAGACAGTGAGTTCACCCTCAGCAGGTCGTCAGAAATGTTGAGTTTAAATGTTTTGTTGAGTCAGTCCTTCACGTGTCCTTGTGCGGCAACATGTTTAAAAACAGAGACGTACCGAGTTGAGCCCAGAGCGGGTTGTAGGGGTGTGTCTTGGCCAGCATGTCCACACTTTGAGACGAGTGCTTCTCCAGGAAGATCTTGATTGGCGGTTGACCGTTGGGCATCACCGTGGGAACCCAGGCCAGGTGATTGGTCAGGACGGCGGTGAGCAGAGCGGGCAGGAACCTGACAGAGGAGAAAGAAGTAGTATCTTTAACTAACATGCAAATCACAAAACTCCAATCAGCCGTCCTAGTGAGCCAGTTCCTCCTGCTCTCGTTCGGAATGGAAGGGGTTTGGGACTAGATGTAAAGTGAACCACACCACTGTGCAATTCTTTGACAAACCAATAACAGACACGCTCCAGCACACTTTTCTGCAGAAGAAAATGCACTGAAAACAAAATATAACAAGTAAGCCGCATTGTTCGTCATGGCACAGACACATTTCTTTCTCTGGGGCCAAGTTCTGCTGCCAGGACAGTAGGACTGAAAGACTTGGGGACAATATCTAAGAATTTTTCTGACAATGTATTGCAACAGGGTGTCCCCAGATTAGACTACCCCAAATTTAAGACTTTTTAAAGACCTTTTTAAGACCACTTAAATTAAAAACATCGCACCCATTATGTTGACGAAAAACACCAGATCCAATTCTAATAATGACCATTACTCACTGCTTTAAGTAACAAAAAAAAAAAAAAAAACTTTAAGAAAATCTCATTCAGAACTCATTTACAGTCATATGTATTGCTTGTAAAATGGCCAAAAAAATAATTTATAACATTATACCAAGACAAACTAAGTATTGTTTGTGCATACTCTAAATCACAGGTGTCAAACTCAATTTGGTCCGGGGGTCGTATCCAACAGACTTTGATCCCAAAGTGTCCGGATCAGAAAATTCATGGCATGTAACCCCAAAAATAACAATAAGTTCAAATATTTGTGCAGAGAAACACAAATCTATTACAGAAATCTTTTTTAATTGATGAACTCTTTCTTTTACAAAATATTATAATATTATGAACAACCTGAAACTTTAAGAAAAATTTAATTTCAACACAATGTTTTAACACTAACTCCACTTTTCTCATGTTGGACATTTTTCTGATGAGGGTGTCACGGTCAACAGTCAAAACGATCGTCCTTTAAGAGCGTTTGGAAAGAGACAAGTCTTCATTTGTGCTGCTCTGGTGGGAGGGGCCACGTACAGAGACGCTGGAGACGCTGCTGTGATAAACACCACAGAAAATTAACACGATTTTAATAAAAATATAATTAAAATATTTTAGTAGAAAATCAGCCGAGGGCCAGATTAAAGGTCTTGGAGGGCCGGATCTGGCCCCCGCGCCGCATGTTTGACACCTGTGAGCTAAACTGTTACATGTTTTCACTTTTTTTTCCCTCCCTTCGTTTAACTTTGCCCTGCAGCTCGGTTGAGTTTACAAAAAATAGACAAACGAAATTTGAGACCTTCGTGAAAAAAAAAAACTTGGACAACATAATTTACGACTTTTTAAGGCCTTAATTTAGGAACATGAAATTTAAGACCTTTTTAAGACTTTTAAGACCCCGCGGCTGCCACGTGCAATGTTATCTGTATCTGTTAATGATAGTGTTCTGTGTTCAAGTTTTATAATCATTTTAAACACATGACTAGTTGTGTCCTTTCAAATTGCATTTTTAATTCATTTGCGATTCATTTTGCAGCCGTAAACTGACAAACACATGACCCAGAATACAGAGTGAACTGTAGAGAACTTTGTAAAATGACTGTAGATGCCAGACAGAGATAATAGATGCAAATCAGATTTTATTTTGTACGCAATCTGAACCCTAACAACAGTCTCATTATATGCAATTTATTCCTCCAAAAATGCAATCAACCCGGGTCTAGAGGATGCAGTTAAACGTGTTTGCGTCCTCATTTCAGGGGCTTAAAATAATGACACTGAACGGAAGCGTATTATTGCACCTCTTTGAAACTCAAATGCACCTTCAACCAACTTTAGGACAAACTGCAAACGAAAACTATAAAACCTCACGTCTACAGACACGGCGCACTGAAATGAACCGGATTCTTGTGTTATTTTACAGTTCAGACTTCTGCGTTTCTCAAATATGTTCATTAGGTTCCGAAAATTGGTGTGAGCACTTTCTATCTCCAGATCAGGCACATGACGAGCGTCTCTGTTCCTTGTATCTTCGGGACCTGAGGTGATGTGAGGTCAAAAATGCGGTGGACTGACTACTTTCACAGCACTGCATTTAAAGTCTGACAGGTTAGACCGCTCTACTTTTCACTAAAACATCATCAACATTATTATATTAAACAAGAATAATGTAAACAAGAGCCACAACTTATCGAAATTATTAAATATGACTAGACTAATACTTAAATAACAACAGGTAAAGTGCTTTTCATAGGCTCCTCCTCTCATTTTTGTACTATATTTTAAGTCATTTTACAGTATTAGTACAGTAGCACTTTTGAGTACTACTTTCTACCATTTCCCCAAGACTGCTTAGTTTATTTTAACCAGTTCTCGGCACAAAACAAACAAGAATGAACTTCCTCTTCCCCTTCCAGTGCAATCACATGACCTCGGAGTCTCGTAACCGCAGCAACCATCATGTGAATAAGTCATTACACAACGACATCACATGAACGTCGAGGCATCTGTGGTCAAGGGATCGAAAAGAAGGAGAAGGTGAGGGCCTCCTGGACAGTGTTGGGGAGTAACAGATTACATGTAATCAGAGTACAAATGATGAGTAACTGTATTCAGTTACAGTTACTGTTTCAGTGAGTGCTAATTGGATTACAGTTACTTTGTTGAAGTAAATGGATTTTGTGCTAAATCCCTTTTTAAATTTATTTTTATTTTTTTTTGGTAATTCCACTCATTGCCGGACACTAAACCAGGACTAAATCAGGATTGAACCAGGACTGAACCCAGGTCTAAACCAGGACTAAAACCAGGTCTAAACTAGATCTAAACCAGGACTAAACCAGGACGTAAACCAGGTCTAAACCAGGTCTAAACCATGACTAAACTAGACTAAACCAAGACTAAAACCAGGTCTAAACTAGATCTAAATGAGGACTAAACCAGGACGCAAACCGGGTCTAAACCATGACTAAATTAGACTAAACCAAGACTAAAACTTGGTCTAAACCAGGTCTAAACCAGGCCTAAACCAGGTCTAAACCAGGACTAAACCAGAACTAAACCAGGACTAAACCAGAACTAAACCAAGACTAAACCAGAACTAAACCAAGACTAAAACTTGGTCTAAACCAGGCCTAAACCAGGCCTAAACCAGGTCTAAACCAGGTCTAAACCAGGCCTAAACCAGGTCTAAACCAGGACTAAACCAGGTCTAAACCAGGACTAAACCAGAACTAAACCAAGACTAAAACTTGGTCTAAATCAGGTCTAAACCAAAACTAAAACCAGGTCTAAACCAGGACTAAACCAGAACTAAACCAGGACTAAAACCAGGTCTAAACCAGGTCTAAACCAGGTCTAAACCAGGTCTAAACCAGGTCTAAACCAGGACTAAACCAGAACTAAACCAAGACTAAAACCAGGTCTAAACCAGAACTAAACCAAGACTAAAACCAGGTCTAAACCAGGCCTAAAACCAGGTCTAAACCAGGTCTAAACCAGGACTAAACCAGAACTAAACCAAGACTAAAACCAGGTCTAAACCAGGACTAAACCAGGTCACATAGGGGCCAAAAAATCGGATTTGGGTCACTTCAGGCTGCAGTCTGAACGCAGCCTTAGTCTTGTCAGAACAATTAAATTTACTGCTTTTTATAAAGAAATACAGATAATTTTATGCAGAATTAAATTAAGCATTTTGGCCTCCACAATACTTTCTGTTTTTCATGTGGCCCCATGGAAAAAGCAACTGCCCACCCCGGCTCTAGGATGTTTTGGATAAAGGAATGTTTTGACATGGCCGAAAGCTCCAAAAAGTCCATGTCGCCAAATACCACGTCTTTAAATCACACATATATTTGGATGAGAAACCTCGCACAAAACACGAAGGCATCAAAAGACTGAAAAGGTCAATTTTGCAGAAGATGAGACCTTCAAGAGACAAAGAGACAGAACGGTCGATTCAAACTCGACTCCAAAAGTTTGTCAATGCTCCACTGTGTTCAATGCAGACACAGCTACCAATTCAAACGGCACAAAATCCTCTCATTCATAAGAATCTATAGAAGGCAAGAAGAGAGGAGAAGAGAGGAGAGAAGGAAAAGAGGGAATTAGGAGAGAGAAGACGAGGGAAGAGGTGGAAAAGAGAGTCAGAGGAGAGGAGGGGATGAGAGGAGAGAGGAGACCAGGAGGGAAGAGGAGACAGGAAAGGAGAGAGAAGAGAAGGGAAAAAGAGAAAGGGAGGGGAGACAAGGACAGGAGGAGACGTGATGAAGAGATCCGTAAATGACTAATTAATCGCGGGCTTTGCCATTTGATACTGTGATAATTCAACGTCCATCTGACAGAAACATTTGAGAAGCGTCTGAGCTCAGAGAGGGACCAGTACGACACAAAGATACTACAGTAGCCCATTAGAACAAACGACAAGAGAATGAACCAAGAAGCCCCAGAGTTGAGCTTTGTAACGGTCCAGTTCTTTACAAAATGACCTTTTGTTTGAAGACGTAACATTTTTTGCCTATAGACGTCGTCCCTGTGACTCAGAGCTGCCCCCAGAGGAAGCTGTGAGTGGTCGTCTATGAATGTCTAAGCATCAGTCACCGAATATAAAGGAATGCATGTTCAAAGACCTCAGATCCTTTTCCCGGAGCGAGTTCTAACCAGATTGTCACACAGCAGACTTGAACTGTCAAATAAACAACAGGGCACCTTTTCTTTAAATGTCTTAATATAGTCCAATGAGATTCATTTGGTCTTCCAATATTCTATGTTTTTAGGTTATTTTTTTCAGACCTAGAGTGTTATTTCATATGGACCAGTATCTCTCATGGACATCAGAACATCCCACAGCCCACAAACTCTCCGCTGTAAGAACAATGTATGACAGAACCAACATCATAACAGATGAACAAGACAAACAGGAAGAAGACAGACACATTCACAATGCGCTAAGACAATGCCAACACCCAAAATGGGCAATAAACAAAGGGAAACAACAGGTTAAGGAGAAAGAAAAACAGAACCAGAAAAACAAAATAGAAACTAGAAAAGCAGTCAGAAAGCGCAGACTCCGCCAAGGACTACAGTCCCCCTCATATTAATTGTGTTTTCCATAAATATTTGTCTCGTATCTTTCAATTTGGAATATGAAAGAGGGACATCTCATAGACATGTCTCACCCTCCTCTGAAGAACATGTCTCACCCTCCGATGGACGTGTCTCACTCTCTGAAGAACATGTCTCACTCTCTGAAGAACATGTCTCACCCTCTGAAGAACATGTCTCACCCTCTGAAGAACATGTCTCACCCTCTGAAGGGCGTGTCTCACTCCCTGGGGGACGTGTCTCACTCCCTGGGGGACGTGTCTCACCCTCTGATGAACGTGTCTCACCCTCTGAAGAGCATGTCTCACCCTCTGAAGAGCATGTCTCACCCTCTGAAGAGCATGTCTCACCCTCTGAAGAGCATGTCTCACCCTCTGAAGAGCATGTCTCACCCTCTGAAGAGCATGTCTCACCCTCTGAAGAGCATGTCTCACCCTCTGAAGAGCATGTCTCACCCTCTGATGAACGTGTCTCACCCTCTGAAGGGCATGTCTCACCCTCTGAAGGGCGTGTCTCACTCCCTGGGGGACGTGTCTCACTCCCTGGGGGACGTGTCTCACTCCCTGGGGGACGTGTCTCACCCTCTGAAGAACATGTCTCACCCTCTGAAGAGCATGTCTCACCCTCTGAAGAGCATGTCTCACCCTCTGATGAACGTGTCTCACCCTCTGAAGAGCATGTCTCACCCTCTGATGAACGTGTCTCACCCTCTGATGAACATGTCTCACCCTCTGAAGAACATGTCTCACCCTCTGAAGAGCATGTCTCACCCTCTGAAGAGCATGTCTCACCCTCTGATGAACGTGTCTCACCCTCTGAGGAACGTGTCTCACCCTCTGATGAACGTGTCTCACCCTCTGATGAACGTGTCTCACCCTCTGATGAACGTGTCTCACCCTCTGATGAACATGTCTCACCCTCTGATGAACATGTCTCACCCTCTGAAGAACGTGTCTCACCCTCTGATGGACATTTCTCACCCTCTGAAGAGCATGTCTCACCCTCTAATGAACATGTCTCACCCTCTGAGGGACATGTCTCCTTCCCTAGGCTGGTTCTTGGTGGTGTCATTTCCTTCCTTCATTACTCCCCTTGGCTTCTTAATTGTCAAGCTCAAATACAAAAGCGGTGGATTCAGGACTTGGACACATCATTTGAAGGTGATGATGTCGTCCCCCTGCGTCCAGAATGTTCTTTGTGAAGTGGCGTTGGTGCAGGAGGAGGTGTGGTACTCACTGGTTCTTGGAGGCCTGCTCCATCAGGAAGCTCAGTTCCCTCATGAAGGTTCCGCAGAGCTGGTTCTTCTCCGAGGCGCCTGACATCATGGTCAGCCACACGGGCTCGGACACGCGGGGCATCGTGTACAGGTCACACACCGTGTTTCTGAGGACACAACACAACTACTTCACACACTCACAAGGACATGCTTCATCAGATACAAACAGAGTATCAGGAGATTTTACATTTTATGAAATTCTTACCAAGAATTTTCAATGTTTTTTAATTTTAGTGTTGTTTATTAATTTAGTTTCTGGTTGGACACAGACAGTGTTGTGGAGTAACAGATTACATGTACCAGAGTTAGGTAATCAGAGTACAAATTATGAGTAACTGTATTCAGTTACAGTTACTGTTTCAGTGAGTGATAATTGGATTACAGTTACTTTGTTGAAATAAATGGATTACACAGAGATATTTTCCTGTTTTCACATTTTGGACTAAATCCCTTTTTTTTTTTTTTTTTTTTTTTAAGTAATTCCGTAATTCCACTCATTGCCGGGCACTAAACCAGGACTAAATCAGGATTGAACCAGGACTGAACCCAGGTCTGAACCAGGACTAAACCAGGTCTAACCTAGATCAAAACCAGGTGTAAACCAGGTGTAAACCAGGTCTAAACCAGGTCTAAACCCAGGTCTAAAATAGATCTAAACTAGATCTAAACCAGGACTAAAACAGGATTTAACAGGACGAAACCATTCTATCAATAATATTTTTAATTTGGTTCAGTAAAGTCTGATCTTTTTATTTTCTTTTATCAAACGAAACATCTTATGTTACGATTTCCTCGTCTTTGCTTCTCTACAGCAAATCAAGTAATCCAAAGTATTCAGATTACATTACTCACTTTAAGTAATTTAATGGATTCCGTTACAAACTACATTTTGGGGTGTGTAATCTGTAATCTGTAGGGGATTACATTTTAAAAGTCACCTTCCCAACACTGGACACAGGCATATGATATGATGTGTGTCGAGGTGATTCCCCAACTGTTGCCGACCAACAACTAGAACAATGTCAACAAGGAGCGAAACTTCTAAATTACACAATCTGAAAATGTCTTCTTTGTGCGTGAATTGTCTCTGCGTTTTGGATGAGTTTTCCATGTTCCATGACACAGGACACAGATCTTACATAGAAGTTTCCTGTTTTAGTATTCAGCGCCACTTCCTGTAGTTTAGTACTGTTCTCCTGAGCGTTTTACACAAGCGGCTACTTGACTAATGTAAAACTCGAATGAATATTGACCACAGGAACTATCCCAACAAAACAAGTGAGAATTAGAAAAACATAAAACCCTGTCATATGCACTTCAGAACAGCCCCTCTTTTGTTTAGTATCAGTTCACAGAGTTTGTCCTGTCTGCCCTGGGACTGCCTCCTATCCTCCTCTCCTCCTCTTCCTCTCCTCCTCTCCTCTCCGTCTGTGCTCGGATCGCTTCATTCACATTTGAGGGTTTTCCGACGAGTGAAGGGGTGGGCGCGTCTCGGCCGTGGGCCAAACTGAGCATGCCCAAAGGGGAATCTCTGGAGCGGGGACAAGACCCGAGCATTTTTACCCACCAGCTGCAGATGTGTGGGCGTCCGGCATATTTGAGGAGGATTTTATGGGCCAAACTGAGCGATTTATTATAGGAGTGAGTGTCTCTGCACAATATCACAATACATGACATGTTGATAACAAGGCTCAACAACTGAGTCTATTCCCCCCATCAGACCAACCAACACTGTCTGTGGAATGTTCAAACAGACCAGGGGTGTCAAACTCATTTTGGTCCGGGGGCCGTATCCAACCGGATCAGAAAACTCATGTCATATAAACCCCAAAAATAACAGTAAGTTCAAATATTTGTGCAGAGAAACGCAAATCTTTTTTAATTGATGAACTCTTTCTTGTTATAATATTATAATATTATGAACAACCTGAAACTTTAAGAAAAATTCAATTTCAACACAATGTTTTAACATGAACTTGTATGTAAATAGGAATAAGTAAATTTTTGTTGTAAAATCCTGCACTCGGCTCCACTTTTTTCTTATGTTGGACATTTTTCTGATGAGGGTGTCACGGTCAACAGTCAAAACGATCGTCCTTTAAGAGCGTTTGGAAAGAGACAAGTCTTCATTTGTGCTGCTCTGGTGGGAGGGGCCACGTACAGAGACGCTGGAGACGCTGCTGTGATAAACACCACAGAAAATTAACAAGATTTTAATAGAAAATATATTTAAAATATTTTAGAAGAAAATCACCCAAGGGCCACATTAAAGGTCTTGGAGGGCCGGATCTGGCCCCCGGGCCGTATGTTTGACACCTGTGAAATAGACTTCACATTTGGGCAAGGCAAATGCAGAGCAAGTTTTCAATCAGGTCAGATCTGTGGAGAGGCGACCCTGCTCAGAGTAAGAATGTATGTTTTTCATGGCATTATTTTGGCCATGAAAACAGCTGTAATATTTATTCATTTGTTTTCAAAAATGAATGAAACGAACTCCAAATATGGACACATATCTCCAGATACAGCCACAACTCCAAATATGTTTGTGATGAACTTAATCGTAGATGATAAATCAGAAAATAGCCTAATATTTTTATTGCTCAAAAACATACAGGGTCACTTGTTAAACTCCACTGTGGAGCTTTTGGGGCATCTCCATGACGACAAGCAGCTGACTGGCTCTATACCACAGACGTTACATATTGTAAGAGTGTATAATCGTGCACAGCTCCTGGGAGAGGGGCTGTTTTTGCAGTGCAGTGGCCTTGGTTCTATTTTAAGGTCTAATTTGAGCCTGGTTTAGAGGATTTGCCCCAAGTCCCAGAGGGAGAGACGAAGGGTTGAAACCATGACGAGACAGATTAAAGTTACCACATAATTCTAAATGTCTTGACCTCCTCTTTCACTTTGGAGCAGGATGGTGATTGATAATTTTAGCTCTGGACTCAAAACAGATGAGCAAACTGCATTATGAATGAGGCGACACTTTCCCTTACGTTGGCATAGGTTGGGTTTTCTGTAGTGGAGGCAGCTGGGTCACGTCGGATTGATACTGATCGAGGTCAATTATCAATCTGGAACGACTCTCACAGCGAAACAAACCCAGAAATCAAACTTGTGTTAAAAAGCCTGTATCACACTATTCTTCTATGTTAGAATGTTGTTCTCTCATCACAAACATTGTGTTTTGTTTCATTTACACAAATTTAACACACATATTTAGGTGGAGTTCTTCTCTCAGACTGAAAACACTTTATTCTACCTTGTGATGTCATGTGGTAATACATGAAGTGCTCTACTGTGTTTTTAAACTCCATAAACGCTCAATCATTTAGATGTTTTCAGTCCTGGAATTGTCCATCTCTATTGAACTAAAAGGTAAAAGGAGCTGTTAACTACATGTTATGAAGTTACTGCTTCACTTTGGTGTTTCACCTTTGGCTCAACCCAAACCACAATTAATCTGTGATTGGTCTGAACCACTGGTTAACCCATCATAATCAAATCAAAACTGCAATTTGGATGGACGCAATTAACAAATCACACAAAAAGACTGTAGCGCAGGGGTGTCAAACTCATTTTGGTCCAGGGGTTGTATCCAACCGACTTTGATCCCAAAGTGTCCGGATCAGAAAACTCATGTCATATAAACCCCAAAAATAACAATAAGTTCAAATATTTTTGCAGGGAAACGCAAATCTATTACAGAAATCTTTTTTAATTGATGAACTCTTTCTTTTACAAAATATTATAATATTATGAACAACCTGAAACTTTAAGAAAAATGTAATTTCAACACAAAGTTTTAACATGAACTTGTATAAACAGGAATAAGTCAATTTTTGTTGTAAAATTCTGCACTCGGCTCCACTTTTCTCATGTTGGACATTTTTCTGATGAGGGTGTCACGGTCAACAGTCAAAACGATCGTCCTTTAAGAGCGTTTGGAAAGAGACAAGTCTTCATTTGTGCTGCTCTGGTGGGAGGGGCCACGTACAGAGACGCTGGAGATGCTGTTATGCTAAGTGACGCAGAAAATTACCAATATTTTAATAGAAAATATAATTAAAATATTTTGGTAGAAAATCAGCCGAGGGCTCAGGTGAATAGGAAGACACTGTTTAAAAGTTCATTGCCATAGTTGCAATAGAACTAATTAAGCCCTGCTTTTTTTAGGGAGTCCCAGCAGGTATGACATCAGTACAGGTATTTCCATAACTGTTACCTAGCAACCATACTGCAAACAAGAGCCAAGATATGTCTAAATTGCACTATAGTTAATACAATTGATGACATAAGCAGAGGGATTTCGTTTTACAACTCAGTATAGTTTTACATGAGTAATAAAAGTACAAATATACAGAGACTGGCACTGATACTAAGTCATAAATATGTACCACATGCAAAACAAAACAAAACAAAAAAATCATAATTAAGCATTTTTCTTGTATCACTGAGCCCCACCTCTTTGTCTGTCTGTTGGCCTTCTCCCCGTGTCTTGTCCTGACATACATCTTATCTTTTCCAGCATGCGTGCTCACTGCCCTCCGTCTACGTCAATGCATTCACCCATTACCACATCGCAATCTTTCCAGCCTCATAATGGCAAAGGTGGCTTAAATTTAGCCGCTGGTGTCTGCTCGGAGGTGAGCGTTTTGCAGATATTGTGTTTGTCCGGAGAGCCCCGCATGCCTCTCCTTGGCACTCGCATGTTATTTACTATTCCTGGTGGTCACTGGCAGATAGGCCGGCCTCTCCGCGGGCTTGGGTTGCGCTGGGACCGGGGCCAACAGAAAGCATATGACCGTTGTAGTTAAGTGTCGGGGCGGTGAAGACAGCCCGGGCATCACGCTGGAACACTATGCAGATGTCTGTTAGCGTGTCAGCTGAATGTAATGAGCAATAAATCTGTGCGTGGAGTTTGAACGCAGAGGGACCAGAGTGGAAAGAGGAAGTAGGTTTTTAAATCAGGCGACGCCTTCGTTCCAAAACGTATTCAGAGGTGCTGTATGTGAAACTAACGAGATCACTGGTCCTGTAGGGATCAGCGGTGTTTTTCCTTCAGTGCGATAATTTGTCATTTGACTTCCTGGATGGACAGGGGCAGCAGATACGGGGACTCCCTAAATTCTCGGCCTGTCTTCGGGGGCGTGTCTTCTTAGCGTTCGCGTCATCAGAGTTAACCCGTCCAGACCTAAGGGCAAATTTAGTGCACTTGTCCTCGCCTGGATTTTTTTTTTCTTATCTTAATTTTGCTATTTAAACTCCCCCTTCTACTCCCTGATGAAGTGTTATACATCCTTTTTTTTCACTACAACCTGTTATTTCACAATCTCCTGCTGTAGTTGTGTCATACGCCTGTAATTAAAGCTACAGGACCAGAAATACAAATGAAAAAAAAAAAAAAATAAAATAAAAGGAAAATATAATTCACACTCTTTGATACAAAACACACAGCAAACTTGTATAAACAACTTTTTGGCCATGAAAAATGCTTAATTTAGGGCCTTAGCTATAAAAGTGTAAACCAGGGGTGTCCAAACTTTTTTCATCAAGGGCCACATATCCAAACACAGATGAAGCAGAGGCCGATCGAGGGCCGAAGACTGGTGCTCAGTACAGTGAATAATTGCAATTTGTGCATGATTTAAAACATTAGAATGATCCATCAGTCTTTATTCACGCTGTGATCCTCAAAACTGTACACTAAATATTCAATATTCACGTTATCAAAGTAAATTTTCAAAAAAATTGCAGTAAAAAGTACATTTTTAATTGATGTAAGGTGATTTGGGCCAATTTGCCTGGAAGAAAAATTTGTCAGAGGGCCGCATTTGGCCCACGGGCCGTAGTTTGGACATGTCTGGTGTAAACTATCAAGTCTGTAAGTAAACTCAAAATATCCTTATTGCCTCAAATCAAAACATGCAATGGCCCCAGGAATTTCCTGGTGTGAGTCATGGAAACAGCTGGTGTCAGGTCCAGGACACAGAGCCACATCACTTCCTGCATTTCCATGGGCTTTATTACGTTTGGATTTGGACATTTGGACTGAAATAAACCGTTTCGAATAAAAATAGCAAGGGATGCACAATTACGCAGACTAAGATGCATAATTTGTCATTTATTTGAGAAATAACTGCACTTATGAACACAGACGCTCAGAGCATCGACCGTTTTGACTCACTACACTCTTTGGCAAAGTTTGGGCCGATCAAAATGCACAGAGGGCATTTGTTTGGTGGAAAACAAAGTTCCTACTGGACTCTTGTTTTCCTGACGTCATCACGCAGTGTGTGACGTAGCATAATGCCGCAAACATGCTCGGAAAGTTTCAGCTTTTCAAGGGGAAAAAAAGGCAGTTTCTATCATTTACGGTTATGTGTGGTTATATAAAACATATTCCCGGGTATAGCATACGATACCGTCGGTCTGGAAGGGTTAACTA
Organism: Boleophthalmus pectinirostris; assembly: GCF_026225935.1. NCBI lineage: Eukaryota > Metazoa > Chordata > Actinopteri > Gobiiformes > Gobiidae > Boleophthalmus > Boleophthalmus pectinirostris. Next base: position 37,685,981 of record NW_026571018.1, read on the forward strand.
ACTGCTGTGTGCTGTGTTTTCCCTGAGTTCATGTCATAGTCAATAGTTGTGATAACAGCAAATATTAAAATTCAGTAACAATTCCTAAACAGAGCTCAGATCTTAACCCAAACCTTAACCTGACTGAAAAAATAATTGTGAAAAATCGACATTTGCAGCATAACCACTGATACAAAGTCTGTGTTGTTTGGGGAGTACATAGTGTCTCTGATGCGTCAGTGGAGAGTTAAAGAAAAAACTGGATGTGTTTTTGTTTTAATCTGAGGTATAAATGCAGCTTTGTCTTGTCAAAAAGTCTGTTTTTAGACTCAGGTGAATAGGAAGACACTGTTTAAAAGTTCATTGCCATAGTTGCAATAGAACTAATTAAGCCCTGCTTTTTTAGGGAGTCCCAGCAGGTATGACATCAGTACAGGTATTTCCATAACTGTTACCTAGCAACCATACTGCAAACAAGAGCCAAGATATGTCTAAATTGCACTATAGTTAATACGATTGATGACATAAGCAGAGGGATTTCGTTTTACAACTCAGTATAGTTTTACATGAGTAATAAAAGTACAAATATACAGAGACTGGCACTGATACTAAGTCATAAATATGTACCACATGCACAGTCCCGTCAAAAATAGTATTAATTAGAAAAACATGAAACCCTGTCATCATGAATTACCAACATAACTATGCAAAACAATTCCAAAAGTTATACAATAATTCATGTCCTCAAAGTTTCTCCTTGCGAGTCAAATGAATCCCCGTCAACACAACACCTTGGCATGAGAGCTGTGTACAGAACGTTAATCACATCGTTAAAAGTGGCCAATGACACGGCAACGTAGTACAAACACCAGCACCGAGTTCAATAATAGACTGTGTAATCCTATGAGAGACTCCACGTCATCGAATAAATGCAACAAGCCAAGAGGCAGCTGCTGCAGTGTTAAAGGGCTGAACGCAGAGTGATGCTTTTATATAGAAATGACCAGAGGAACCGACTTGCGGAAAAGTACAGTGACACTTTCCCATGTAACTGACTTACTGGGATTATATTTTAAACAGGGTAATGTGAGTCTAGACTCTAAGACTAGAAGTAATACCAAGTACTGTTAAGTAGTAACAGAAGTAGCAATATTAATTAGGTATTTAGGTACACATTAGTTAAGTATTTACATGGGAGACCACAGCAGTATATATTTCTGATGTAATTTGATGGATTACATTGTTTAAAATATGGTCATGTGAAAGGTAATATTAATAAATGTTACAAGAACTGCTGGTGCACTGAGGAGCAGTTAAAATAAGAATAAAAACTACTTTCTTCAAATATGAAATACACGATCAAGTGAACTTTTAAAAACACTGAGGGGCTCTGCCTGATTTGCAACCAACCATATAACAAAACCTACCATCCAGATGTTACGCTTCAACAGCCCCGTCATGCTGTCGTTGTGTTTTACGGTTTATAGTCTGCACTGCGACCCCTATAGGCTTGTATGGCACAGCGCAGTTCCCTCATAATCTCAGGACACAGGAGACACTACACTACTACTACAAGCTTAAAATAATGATTCATTATTTCATTAATAATAAAACAGACTATTAAAAATGAACATAATACAAATATAATAAATGAGGCTCTGCCCTCAGTGAGTCATTCACCCCAGAATCTCTGTGTCTGTGTGTAAATGTAAAATACCTGAAGTGGTTGAGTCCCTCCACCATGCGGCTGTACGCCTGGGCTCGCTGTGATGCATCAGCAGACCTCCTGCTCATCTTCATGGCCTTCACACATACAAATAAAATAAAATAGACAGAATAATGTGCATTTATCCATCAAGAATTAACCAAGCAATCCAAATATTGTGGCTAAAATGGGTATTGGATGTATTAAGATTTCTATATTTCTTAAGAAGCTGCTGACATCTGTGGTTTGATTTCTTCCAGTATCTGGTTGACAAACGCACACTGATGTCTATGTATTTTTTATCCAGAGGGACATCAGCTTGGTCACCAGGCTCAAACACAGATGGCTTTCTTGTAAGCAGCCATATTTGTTTTGATACAGACAGACCATGTGTGTCCCGATTGGCTAATCCACCTGTCAATCATGCCCATCATATCTCTCTGAGATGCTGCAGAGCACAGTGGAGGCTCCAGGAGCGAGACATGGTTCTCGGAAGTGAGTTGTCATCAGACACACTGATAAAGAGCGCAGACAGGTCAGACTGACCCTAAAGCAAGTTTGAGATCACATTTGACTATAACTTATCATAACACTCAACCGATATGTCAGGAGAGCAAATCAAAACTACAGCTGCGTAATATACACACTCCTGATCAAGAGTTACACTTTAAAAGGTACCATTTCATTTATTACAGATAGACAACTTTGTGGGGAAGTTTTGGTGATGTTGTCAGTCCATGATTCACAGCTGGAGCCTTGGGAATAAATCCTGACTAAACCAGGACTCAGCCAGGACTCTACCAATGAAATAAAAAATAAATAAATACATACATAAATAAATCCCAGGGGTGGCAATAACTACTGTTCATTCTGCATGGGTCAGAAAGTAACAACTACATTACTAATCAGTTGATCTAACTACAATTTAATAATATTTAGATTAATTCATAAGTAACTGGATGGCAAAACAGTCCATTCAAAGTGTGATTTCGATTTGACTGCTATTACTGCCATTGCCCCGGTGCAAATAGAAGAGGACAGGTGCAGACTTGTACCTGTTCGATGGCGGTCTTCAGTTTGTTCATGTGGCTCTCAAAGAGGGGGAAGTGTGAGAAGAAGAAGTCCTGGAAGCGGCTGTTCTCCTCTGGGTTTGAAGACAGTGTGAAGATGACTCCGATTGCAATCTTCTTTTTACGAGCCACACCGAGGCTGGGCCCTGCGCTGTCGTCAGACATGTTAAAACTCTCCTCCACTGACCTGACGACAAGGAAGCAAGATGAGTGTGTCAGAGATGTCCTCCCATCCATCTATATACCACATATATATATATATATATATATATATATATATATATATATGTGTGTCAGACGCATGACCATGCTTCAATAATCCTGTATATCAGATGCCCTCCCATCTTTCTACATCCCTGTATGTCAGATGCCCTCCCTTCCTCCTATACATCTCTAGTGTTTAACCGAGATGGAGACAGGTCAAATAAAAAATCTGCAGATGTTGTGAGATGGTTGGATAAATACAGCGTGATAATTGAATGGTCCCTAATAAATAATTAGGTTTATTTTTATTCAATTGATCAGTCCAACTTACTTTATGTCAGAGAGTCACTTTCCTGTCCGTGGGTTTCAGGTTCCTGTTATATGGTCCCATTTTGAGGACAACTGACAATTCAAAAGATATACTACTTTGTTTTGAAGAGTTGATTGCTCTGACAGCAGTTGTAACTTTTATCACTGAGAAATCCATAAACTGTTAAAAGTGAAAGTCTCACCATCGGGGGAAGACCCCATTCTCGAGGCTGGTGGTCTGACTGCGGAGCCACCGACGCTGGTAACTGGACGCACAGCTGCTGTTCAGGGAGGAGCCGGGGGAGGGGAACGGAGTGATCCACAGGCTGGAGAGGGAGGCTGGAGAGGGGAGGGGGAGAGATGGGGACAGAAAGAGGGGAAGGCACAGGGGGGAGAAATGGGAGAAAGAGGAGAAAGAGGAGAGAGAGGCACACATAAGTCAGACAGTAAAAGTGGTATTTACACTGGACAAAAACAGTCTGAGCATATTTATGAGGAGGTCAGGTTTTAGGATCGACATAAAGACGACATGAGGCCAAGGTGACATTGCAAACACAAATTTATAATTTGTTTTCAACTATATTCGAAAGCTTCGTAATACCCATTTGTTCAATTTAAATATCCTATCTGATTTAAGAGTATATAATTAAGTATCAATTGTGTGTTACAAATGGACTATAAAATGTTTACGATGTGTAACGGCAAACAGGATGAAGTGCTTTGCCCAAGGACTAGTACAAACTGTCAACAGAAGAGATTCAAACCAACATCATCCAGAATCTCAAACATTTCCAACTGAGTGAGTGTACTTCTTTATTGAGTTGGTTTAACCTTTTATTATTCTTTAGTTTTAAGATGCACTATGTAGTTTTCTGGGGAAGGGTTCATCACCTCTTGGAAATGTTACTGCTTTGCCTAGAATTTTCTACTAACCAGTGGGGATGGGCAATCGCCTAAATCTTCTTAATTGATCGTTGGGAGAATTAACGATCGATTTTCAATAGATTCTTTTAATATCAAAATGATCATCATTATTATTACTAATCTGCATAAATAAACTCAACTTTACAAGATATAAACCATCACCAGTCTAGAGCCACATCAGCATGTTTGACATTATAATGTGTTTAATGCAGCTTTGACACTTTTGTTTACGTCTTACAGAAATAAAACGTAAAACCACATGGCTCATTTGCATAAACTATAAACACTGAAAAAAACGGTTCTTTTCTTGTGCGCTGATGCAGTTCAGCTTCTGTCGGACTAAAGAACACAATTCAGTGGAATTTCTGAGTTCTTTCTGTGGCAGAGGGATGTTGATGATGATGATGGTGAGTCTGTCCTGTGTGTTCTGTGTGAAGAAACTGGGACGCTCAAAAAACCCGATCATACCCGGGATCCTGACGCACATGTAAACGCACTCACTGATTGGTACAGTGATCTTCAAGGAGATGAGCCAGAGCCCAAAGGTGAGACTGAGAGGCCACAACTCCAGTGTTTGTGCTGTAAGATGCACAGTGTTGGGGAGTAACAGATTACATGTACCGGAGTTAAGTAATCAGAGTACAAATTATGAGTAACTGTATTCAGTTACAGTTACTGTTTCAGTGAGTGGTAATTGGATTACAGTTACTTTGTTGAAATAAATGGATTACACAGAGGTTTTTTCCTGTTTTTGGGCTAAACCAGGACTAAACCAAGACTAAACCAGGTCTAAACCAGGTATAAACAAGATCTAAACCAGGTCTAAACAAGATCTAAACCAGGTCTAAACAAGATCTAAACCAGGTCTAAACCAGGACTAAACCAGGACTAAACCAGGACTAAGACAGGACTAAAACAGGACTAAACCAGGACTAAACCAGGATTTAACAGGACTAAACCAGGACTAAACCAGGATTTAACAGGACTAAACCATGCTGTATGGACCGTGTTTCCTCATCTTCTATCAATAATATTTTTAATTTTGTTCAGTAAAGTCTGGGCTTTTTATTTTCTTTTAGCAGATTAAACTTCTTATGTGAAGATTTCCTCGTCTTTGCTTCTCTACAGCAAATCGAGGAATCCAAAGTATTCAGATTACGTTACTCACTTTAAGTAATTTAATGGATTATGTTACAAACTACATTTTGGGGTATGTAATCTGTAATCTGTAGGGGATTACATTTTAAAAGTCACCTTCCCAAACACTGAAGATGCGTCCTCGTCTCCTCACGCTACACTACACACAGCGACCTACATTTGGTTTGTTGATTAAAAATGAACGTGACTCATGAAATTCTTGATGATCAATTATTAATTAGCCGACTAATCACGCCCATCCCTACTAGTCAGTGATGCCACCGGGTCAAGTTACAGGTCAGATCTGTGGTGAGTAGTACCATGAGTCACAATACTAACATTTCAAACTTTTCTATTCACATGTGGCCTTATATATATATGTATGTATATCTCTGACAAGACTGAAGTCATAGTGTTTGGTCCACAGAAACAAAGGGACAGTGTCAGCATCACCTCCAGTCTCTCTCTCTAAAACCTTCAAATCAGGCAAGAAATCTAGGGGTAATAATGGACTCAGACTTGAACTTTAACAGCCACATCAAATCAATAACATCTGCAGCCTTTTACCATCTAAAAAAACATCACAAAAATCAAAGGTTTACTGTCTAAATCAGACTTGGAGAAACTTATCCATGCGTTTGTCTCCAGTAGGTTAGATACTGTAATGTTCTGCTCACTGGTCTCTCCAAACGACCTGTGAGACGCTGCAGAACATCCAGAACATCCAGAACACTGCAGCTCGGGTCCTGACTCGAACTAGGAAGTACGAGCACATAAGTCCTGGTCTCAGGTCTCTGCTCTGGCTCCTGTGGCTCAGAGACTTTAAAGCAGCTCTGTTTGTACAAGTGTCTCCATGTCCGAGCACCAAAGTCCATCTGTGACATGTTAGTGTCATATGAACATCTCACACTCTGAGGAGCTCAGGGACCGACCTCCTGCTGGTGCCCAGAGTCACGACTAAACAAGGGGAGTCAGAGTTTCAGGTTCATGCAGCTAAAACCTGGAACAGTCTGAACATGTGAGACTCTAAACATTTCTGTTTAACTGTGCAAATAACTGAAAGGTTTTCATTCCGCACTCTTCTCTCCAATTTATGTGTCTTTTTAAATTTTAATCCTCATGATTATTTATGTTTTGATTTGTTTTTATTATGATTTTAATGTATTTCTTATTCTGTAAAGCACTTTGAATTACTTTGTGTACGAATTGTGCTGTACAAATAAACTTGCCTTGCCTATATCTGTGTAATCCCTCAGTGGTCCATGAGTGTATACTTGTCTATGTGCTCTTCCACTTGTTCTGATACAGCTCAACATCATTCTAAAGACATTCAGGAAAGGCTCATTTCTGTCCTTTGAATGTGATTTTTTTTTTAGTATCAATAACTGCTAAAATCTGGTTGCGATACTAGTTTTAGTATTGATTAGTATCTGATTTTTAATACTTTTAAAAACCCTATTTGCAGCAGCTCTACAGTAAATGCAAGATTGACTGTAAAGGCATTAAACCTAAGCGAGAACATCTTCAAACGAAATGGAGGCGACAAATCCCCCACCAGAAAAGTTATGTGGTGCACCTTTGATACAACAGCAGGTTTATACAAATGGCTTGTTGCCAGCGCCCCCGTGTTTGTGCCCAGAGCCCTCTCCCCGTGCCCAAGCCCCGTGCCCGCTCCCTCTGCTGCGGTCACATGCTGCAGATTTACACCAGAGCGGCACGTTAATGACGGCGCTTCAGACTCATCACACTGTATTTATGACCAGGGCACTGACCGGTCACATGATCACAGCACGAGTAGCTGAAACTGGATGACAGGGGAGAGTCCGTGTCTGACAGGAGCTCAGCGGTAAGAGCTTCTGTGCATAAATCAGAAGGTCGGAGGATCAATTCTCGCTCTGACCAAGTTCTGACGTCGTTCTTCTTGCTTTGGTGTTGGTGGTCGAAGGGGCTGAGGGTAAAGCGGGTTAAGTGTCTTGACCAAAGACCATAAAAAGGGCGCGTGGGTGCAAGGATTCATGTGCCAAACCTGAACTGTCTGTAAAACAAGGGTGTCAAACATACGGCCCGGGGACCAGATCCGGCCCTCCAAAACCTTTAATCTGGCCCTCGGCTGATTTTCTACTAAAATATTTGAATTATATTTGAAAATTTGAAGACAGAATTTGCAATTTTTCGCACACCGTTCACAGTCAAAACCTCTGACGTGCAACTAGAAATAATAGATTTACAGTTACTACCTTTGTGAGCAGGTTTTCTCAGTAATGAACATTACTTGAATACTACATGAACTTGAATGAGATTCTGAAGACAGCAGCTCCTCAGGACACGGTGCCTGATATTGATGCTCTTGTGCAGGCTCGAAGATGCCAAGTTTCAGGAGCAAAAAGAAAGCATGACTAAATTCTATGAAATGCATTCAAATTAATGTTAAAATATATTGTTGAAATTGCATTTTTCTTAAAGTTTCAGGTTGTTCATAATATTATAATATTTTGTAAAAGAAAGAGTTCATCAATTAAAAAAGATTTCTGTAATAGATTTGCGTTTCTCTGCACAAATATTTAAACTTATTGCTATTTTTGGGGTTTATATGTCATGAGTTTTCTGATCCGGCCCCTTTGGGATCAAAGTTTGACACCCCTGCTCTAAAACAATATCAATACCATCTCTCTTTTTTTTTTTTTTCAGTACATGCAGAAGAGTGCTGGAAATTAGAAATGGTATATCGGTTATCTGCAACATCGGAGGATTTCCCGGCATCAGTCCAATATTGAAAATTTGGTCCAGTGTGTGTCCATGTGTCATTATAGTTTGTGTGATAATTTGCAAACTTCATTCTAACTTAACTCGGCATAAACCTGGTCTGTACTATAAACTTTAGAAGCTTAATACTGCTATCAGCAAATACTGATTATCCGTCACAACTGGAAGACACATATTAGGTATCTGTATCAAAATCCATATTGGACCATCCCTGAAATTCCTGGCCAGAGGAGGAGGCGGAGGAGGCGGCGGAGGAGAGGGAGGAGGGAAAGCGGGTCCTGAATTAGCAGCTCATTTAGCGCTGGAGCTTTGGGGAGCTGCTATATTTACTCACGCGCATGTGACCCAGGTTTGAGCACAAAGTACAATTCTCAACATGCCCCCCGTGCCTCCAAATGTGACGATGATGTGACCAAAGGGGGGAGAGGGGGAGAGAGAGACACACACACACACAGACAGAACGACAGACAGAGGGTGGATGGTCCTTGGTCCAATTCCCGGTCAAAAGTTGTTGGTTTTTTTGGAGCTCTATGAGGCGACTGCTCTGATATTGGCCAAACATAAAACTGTAAGATTGTGATTTTAAATTCCATAAACAAGGCGTGTGTCACAAGATCCGAGGTAAACATGTTCAAATCAAATATCACTTGTCACTGATAAGAATAAATCAGCATTACAACTGTTCAAACATTGGATACGACAGCCAAGTTGTTTCGGTTGTAATTTGGCATTCTGGTTTCAGTTCCCAATACATACATTTTGACATTAACACTGCATTAACAATTCAACTCCAAGTACTAGAGACTTTTTTAATATCTAGCGCAGGGGTGTCAAACTCATTTTGGTCCGGGGGTCGTATCCAACCTACTTTGATCTCAAAGTGTCCGGATCAGAAAACTCATGTCATATAAACCCCCAAAAATAACAATAAGTTCAAATATTTGTGCAGAGAAACACAAATCTATTACAGAAATCTTTTTTTAATTGATGAACTCTTTCTTTTACAAATTATTATAATATTATGAACAACCTGAAACTTTAAAAAAAATGTAATTTCAACACAATGTTTTAACACTAACTCCACTTTTCTCATGTTGGACATTTTTCTGATGAGGGTGTCACGGTCAACAGTCAAAACGATCGTCCTTTAAGAGCGTTTGGAAAGAGACAAGTCTTCATTTGTGCTGCTCTGGTGGGAGGGGCCACGTACAGAGACGCTGGAGACGCTGCTGTGATAAACACCACAGAAAATTAACAAGATTTTAAAAGAAAATATAATTAAAATATTTTAGTAGAAAATCAGCAGAGGGCCACATTAAAGGTCTTGGAGGGCCGGATCCGGCCCCCGTGCCTTATGTTTTCCACCTGTGTTCTAGCACATAGCAAGTTTTAGAGTGTTTCCAATTCAGAAATATCTGGAGTAAAATGTGCCATTAGTTGGTAAATCTTTTTATCATAAAGCCAGCATTGTCTGCTTTTTAACTAAACACAATCTTACTTAGTCAATATTGGGACATTTGGTAAATTTTCTAGCTTTAAACTGGTTAAAATTCTCAAAGACTCAATGGGAAAAATGTTGGATTAGTTAACTCATCAAGAAAAGTAACTGCTGTACTACAAGTATATTATAATGGTCATTTGTAGCCCTTTCTTATTAGATGTGACATAATACTTGACATAATACTGACACTGTTGTAAAGTGAAATGAATGGAACCTGCAGCATACCTGAGCAGACAGCTTTAGCTCAGCTGTTTTAAGAGTTTGTGGAAGACAAAGGTTAAAGGTTAAAGAGGGTCAAAAAATAAACAAGATACAACCAGGAGGTACACAGGGAAGGGGAAAAGGATCGGGAAGTATCAAATGTCTTGGTAAACGCTGCATAAAGTACTGCTATTGAAAATGTAACTGGTCCAATGTACGTTTGTCTTAAAAAAACAAAACAACAGATTCTAAAACTAGTATCGATCTCTCATTTCAAGTACTGATACTTTTTATATAACAATCATAGGACAAATGACCTTTCCCTGACAGCTTTATCTGGTCTTAATCTTTCTAAGAATTACACATTATACTAATCTTATTATTAGATGGAGATCCCCGTTCAAGTTCTAACAATGACGGCTTGGCTTGGCGAGTGTGTTGTCTTGCAGTGTAATCTTTCAAACAAGGCTGTAAGGTGATATTTAGGTTCTTTTGTGTTTCATTTTACGGTCCATTCACCTCCTGTGTACAAGCACTTTTCAGATGAAATGCAAAAATATGATCTGATTATTATTATCAGGATATTTGCGTCACCAACCACAAGTTAATACAAACTAGAAGCGGATGTATTTGTCATAGAGCCTCGTTTGACGTACCGGAGCGTGCGATGCCGCTGTCCCTCTCGTCGTGCAGTCCTCTCCCGGGCATGTCCATGGGGTGACTGTGGCCTGGACCAACACAGGAAGAGAGAGACACAACCAACAAGAAGAATATTTAATAACTACTGATGTAAAACCATGTGTTCCTAAAAGGTATAGTGAAATACTGTCAAAAAGAATAATGCACCAAAACTCAAACTTTCAATTCAAGGTTGTATAGAGGATTTTTTAAGAGAAGTGAAATGACAGCGACTTTTTTCCTTTTTCCCTCAGTAGAAACACCTCCTCCCGCCTCGTTACTCTAGAAATCACGCTTGTTTACAGCCAGTGCACGTTCGGAATTACCATTGAAGTGACCCGTCTAGATGTAATTCAGCGACCGACACGTCAGCTTTTAGACCTTTCATCTGCTTCATTCGTGCAATCGCTGGAAGGGATCTCCAAGAATCACCTCAGTTTGTCTTTGCTCCTTTTCCCCTTCTCTTCTTCTTTCAGCGACCTCAAAAACGGACTTTCTTTTGCGGCGAACTGGTCGTGGATTCTCGTCCGCCATCGCAACAAACTTTGTGCGAACTGCGAGGAAGCCACGGTTTGAAAAAGCCTCTAAAAACCGCTGCGCAATCTCCGCGCACCGACGAGTCAGTTACACTAGGGAGTTTGATTGACAACCTAACAGCCAATAGAAAATGAGGGAGCCTTGTTTTCTATTGGCTGATGTTTATCTGGCCTCACTACGTCCACAGTTGATGGATTTTCATTCTTTTTATTTTGGTCATCATAATTACAAGGCTGCTGCGTCTCTGTAATGGTATTTTAAACTTTCACTGACAATTTGAAACAAAAAAAATAAAAAATCCTCCATACAACCTTTAAGAGTCAATATTACTGTATCCATGATGGTATTTTCATAAAAACCCAAAAGCAAAAGCCATAAATGTTAAATCTGACCAATTACATTTGAAACAAGATGAATGATCCTGCCATAAAGATACACACTGACACGAGGAGAAAGAATTAAGATGAATCATCTCGTTTTTCAGGAGGTTCATCTGTTTACATGTCCGTGTGCTTGATCAAGAACACACTGCAGTTGTTGTAGTCGATGTAACAGGAAATCTGTTTAACCTGCTCAAAATCTTTGCTGAACCCAGCGTGCAGTTAGTGTAAACCCAGCATGAAGCTAACTGTGGGCACTGCTCTGTCTGAAGCTTCAGCTTTAATAACCCAGTAGGGACAGGTTAACATGATAACTCTAGAGCTCAGTTTGTCTGCTTTGTTGTTGTCAAGATTTTGAAAGTGCAGATACAAGTATAGAACACCAAATTGTTATGCAATACCCAGTGTTGGGGAGTAACAGATTACATGTACCGGAGTTATGTAATCAGAGTACAAAAAAAGTTACAGTTACTGTTTCAGTGAGTGGTAATTGGATTAGTTACTTTGTTAAAATAAATGGACACAGCAGTATTTTCCTGTTTTCACATTTTGGGCTAAACCAGGACTAAACCAGGTCTAAAACAGGTCTAAAGCAGGACTAAACCAGGATTTAACAGGACTAAACCAGGTCTAAACCAGGTCTAAATCAGGACTAAACCAGGTCTAAATCAGAACTAAACCAGGTCTAAATCAGGACTAAAGCAGGACTTAACCAGGACTAAACCAGGATTTAACAGGACTAAACCGTGCCATGTCTCCTCCTCTTCTATCAAAATATTTTTAATGTAGTTCAGTAAAGTCTGGGCTTTTTATTTTCTTTTATCAGACAAAACATTTCATGTGAAGATTTCCTCATCTTTGCTTCTCTACAGCAAATCAAGTAATCCAAAGTATTCAGATTACATTACTCACCTTAAGTAATTTAATGTATTACGTTACAAACTACATTCTGGGGTGTGTAATCTGTAATCTGTAGGGGATTACATTTTAAAAGTCACCTTCCCAACACTGTCAATACCACACATGATACACAACACTTCTGGCCCACAATGAATAAACAAAATACTTTAATGCATGAACATTTCTACTGAAGCCCAAATGGAAATCAGAGAGTCACATGGGAACCACACACAGAACACAAAAGACATCCAAGAAAAAAGAAGGAAACATATTAAAAGTGCTCAAGTGAAGAGGAGAGAGAGTGGATTTATGTGAACTATGAACTAGTGAAGCACCCACACAATACTTCTACTGCTGCTGCTACTCACAATACTACTTCAAATACTACTGCATGCAACCAGAGTGTCCTGGGTCAGATATGGAGAGTTATGACACACTAATGTGACTCTACCTGATGAATGTGAACAAATAGAAATGGCTGAATCAAACTAAGTCTGTGGTGTTCTGTCTAGATCATTGGAAAGCATTTTCTTCTCAGAGAATTAGGAAATGTGAATATATGTGCTCATAAACAGAATACATAAAGGTAAGTGAGTTTACTGTTTACAATAAACTAGTTCTGTGTTTCACATTTTGAAGACGGTAAAAAGTATTCCGAGCATTAATAAACTAGTTTGTCCAGTCCATGTTCGACCCAGGAGTTTCAGTAATTACTCTCCCCAAAGTGCAAGCTTCACCACAGCCATGCAGTGCACAACACTTCAACTACTGCAAATGATGACAACTCTGCCAAAACAAACCACATGAGTTACAATCACTTGAAATTCCAATATTGAACTTGAGGAGACTACAAAATGTACACATAATATATACTTAGTGTATATATTTGATATGCTTAAATAAATTTACTTAGTTCAAGTTCTAACATATCAAAATTAATCCAAGTAAAATTATTTTAATACAAAATATTATTGCTTATTTAAAATGTGTTCTATTGATTTAAAGCCCCAGTATGTAACTTTTTGTGTTCTTATTAAGAGCAGGCTTGCATCTCCACAAACCTGGATCTTATTTGGCCTCCTGCTTGTTTCTATGGAAATGTTCCTTTGGTTATAATATTCCACAGTATGACATAAACGTATCTTTCTATTTCCATAGAATCATGCAGTTGACTTTTCAGCTCAGAAAGTCACACACTGTCACTTTAAATGTCTTTACGTTTGGACTAATAGCTTTAACATTTTGGCTGCGTTCAGACTGCAGGGTTTAACGCTCAATTCTGATTTTTTTGTGAAATCCGATGTTTTTGTGAGGTCGTTCACATTTCCAATTAAATGTGACTTGTATGTGACTCCAGTGTGAACAGTAAACGGCTGAAAGTGTCCCACATGTGACACTGGAGACACGACGACGTCAACCGCAGCGAGCGTCTCTGTGTTTACAGAAGTTGTCCAAACATGGACGCAGCATCGAGCACCTGGAGATTTTAAAGTTCCTCTCGTACCGGAGCCAGAACATGAACAACTGACTTGTTTTAAGGAGGAGATTGAGAAGGAGAAGGACGAGGTTTTTGGTCGTGGTGTTTTGTGGAACAGCGTCTGTTGAAAGGAACGTGTGGATGTGGAGACGGAGCCAAGAGTGGTGAGTGGAGATGTGCTTCACTTCAGTGACACGGAGTTTATTAACAATTTTCACCTACTTCAGCGCAGAATAGTGACGTTTGTGTCTTGTTGATAACGTGTAGGTGGATGAATGCGCTTTGGCCGTTCACACTGAAGTCACATGTCAAAAGATCAGATATGTATCGGTTCCAGCACAGATCCAATTTTTTCAAATGCGACCCAGGCCACTTGGATATGTGGCCTGGGTCGCATTTGAAAAAATCAGATCGGTCATTAAAAGATCAGATACAGGTCACATAGAAGCCAAAAAATCGGATTTGAGTCACTTCAGGCTGCAGTCTGAACACAGCCCTTGTTTCTTATTTCAGCTTAAGTTTTTACCACTGGGGTAAGAAAATTGTTAAATAAAAACAAACATTTCTTAGAACATTTACCTTGAAATTTAGATTTGTGTGGGCTAACTTTTCTGAAACACATTTTAGGCTATAAGCAAATTAACCTGAATGAAAAAGCAATTCACTTCAGATTAATTCTCTGAACAGACTTTTTACATAAATAAATAAATAAATCAAGTTATTGTCATTCATGTAAATTCATTTTAACAGAGTACGATGGTAACACTACAGCTCAGACACACGCATGCATCTGGCCCGTTGCGAGACAGGGCCAGTTTTTTCTGTTTTTTTAGCGGCCAACCTGAAAAGAAAGAGGCGCTTTTGATGAGGCGCAGGGGGCCCTGTTCAGAGAAGGCCCGACGAGGACTGCAGAGTTGAGAGAAACCTGCGCAAATGAGCCACAGATATGGACAGAAAAGAGTCAAGAGAGAGAGGAGACAGAGGAAGAAGGAGAGACAGAGACAGAGAGAGAAAGAGAAGAGGAGGAGGAGGAGGAGGGACAGAGCGATAGAGACAAAGACAGAGGAAGAGGAGTGTGATGATCAGAAGACGAAAACGAGGAATAGTGTAGGAGTGGACAAAAAACAAAGAAGAACATGGATGTTAGTGATTAAACTGGACAGTGAGACGCCGTTGTTATAAATACGGAACAACAGCTTTAAGTTTGACAAAAAACAAAACAATACAGCGGTTCTCAAACTTTTCACACCACTTCACATATTTAATCTTCAGGGACAAACAATGGAAGGCGACAATATGGATTTATTGGCTCTAAATTCAGCTAAACTTGAACCGCAGAGATGTTTGTGTAGCACAGTTTGAGAAACACTGCTATAGAAACATGTAAAGACCTGCAATCCCTTAACAAAGCCTCAGATGTCTCAAGGAAATGTGAGATTGTTGTCAGGTATTATGATAGTCTAAGATGTAAATACATTAAAGCTGAGGTGCCAAATGTTTTCTATAGATCTAAAGTCGTTTCTAATGGTCAGGGTTTGTTTAGGTCTACAGCCAAACCTCAGTCAGTAAAGGCATGTGGTTTGGAGCAGAGGGAAGAGTTTGGAAAAAGAAATTTGAATATTTTTCTGTAAAAAGTTAACACTATATACAGTCCCTGACAAAAGTCTTGTTGCTTATCCATTTTGTAGAAACAAAAGCTTATAACCTGACTTTAAATGAATCGATTGGTTTTAGAAATGTCTCATATGAAGCTAAAACCCTCCCAAATTATGCTCAATATACTAAAATACATTTGCTTCACTGAAGAAAGATTGATCATTTAATGAACACAGAAAGGTCAGATTTTGGCAAGACAAAAGTTTTGTCGCCTACAGAAAATTTAACAAATAATTTACTTAAAATACAAAAATATGTTGCATAACGTCAGTGAATGAAGTCGTGGTGCTGTGAGATCCAGATTTAATATCTTGTATGACGTCCATGAGCTTGAAGGACACATCCACGACAAGACATCACATGACAAGGCGACAAGACTTTTGTCTTGCCAAAATCTGACCTTTCTGTGTTCATTAAATGATCAATCTTTCTTCAGTGAAGCAAATGTATTTTAGTATATTGAGCATAATTTGGGAGGGTTTTAGCTTCATATGAGACATTTCTAAAACCAATCGATTCATTTAAAGTCAGGTTATAAGCTTTTGCTTCTACAAAATGGATAAGCGACAAGACTTTTGTCAGGGACTGTACTGTTGCACGTGGTTGATCGGTCTGTGAAACGACCCAGTTCTGTCTGGACACAGAATACACACAGAAAAGTTAAAGTTAAAGTACCGAGCAGACTGTTGGGGCCTGTGTGAGCGTCTGGCCGGAGTGTGTTGTTGTCCTGCCCAATGAACTCGAGGCTGTCCTGCAACCTGCAAGATACAAAACATATATGAACTCTCGTCATCTCAATCAATAGTAGCACATTAAAGGTAACGATTTAAGCAAAATGTGCCTTGCTCCAAACTGCAAACTGTTTCAAATGAACGCGCTGTGCTGTTGCATGTTTATAAGACAGTAAAAGTCAGGTACAGTGACTTTATAGACAGACATTGGGCAATTCTGTTGAGAGCTCGTCCCGTGTGACAGTGAGTGTGCTGACAGTGGAGGAGTGCTTACGTGTTGAGGCTCCCGTACACACTGCCCCCAGTACGAGCCGTGAACACTTTACTGAGCATCAGCTGAGGAGGAGACCTGAGAAGAGCAGAGAGCAGAGGAGAGGTGAGGCCAGAGACCAGGGCAGGACGATACGAGCACAACACACACATTTAACAACTAACTTTAATAGTGTAGTTAAAAAGACATAAGAGATATAACTGCAATATTATGGTACACTTTTTGCAGCAGTAAAATCATGTGAATTTGATCAGAAAAGTAAACTGCAGGCACCCAGCAATGTTACTGGTTTAAAAAAATAAAGATATTAAAGTTAAATCTGAACCTGCAGACAGAGACACATTTAAGTGCGTCTCATTCTCTGTTTATGTTCATGTGAAAGATCAGAACCTCCAGAAGCTGCACTAGATGGGTAACACTCTCAACACTTCCTCTACTCGTACCTGATCTGGTGGATTTTTAGTGTTGATCCTTTGTAACTCATGGCGACGGACCCAAACATCATCTCCCCCAACATCACCACATCTGACGAACACCGCGAGCCCTGGAAGCAACAAAAATTACAACATTAGTCATAACTGAAATGAGTAACTAATCATAAATGAGTGGAACCAGAAATGACTGGTCCACTGTTTTAGATTTGTGAAAATTGCTTTTTTCAATATAATACAATATATTAATGATGACGTCACCTCTGTTACCTGGAAGCGCAGGCCTCCTTGTTCTTTCGTCTCCCGCGTCTCAGTGGAGGACGAGGAGCTGTCCAGGGAGCTGCTGCTGCCCCCTGTGGAGCGCAGTTGGCAGCATTTCCCAAACATCTTCCCCTGGCCCTCTGCACTCTGAGAAACACACAGACATCTTGATTTCAAATGATTATTATTAACAATTATCCAGAAATGTATAACTTCAGTCTCACTTCTTTGTGTACTCTCAAAAGTGAACCTGCAGAGGAAGTAGCCTGTGACTAGTGTTTTGTGGAGCCAAGTCACTGCACGTCAGACACTAACTGACAATAACACCAGTAAAACTACAACTACAAACTACAAACTCAATTCAATCAATACTGAAAAAAAATGTAAACAAATACTTTATTTGTCTTTATTTCCATCTGAACTAGTACAAGATACAAGACCCCATGATAATATTAAACACAATTTTGTGTTAAAATGTAAAAAAAAAAAAAAAAAAAAAAAAAAAAAAAAAAAAAAAGTAATAATTGTTAAGGTACAGATACAGATTTTCATTAGTATCAAAAAGCCACACAAAAAATGTGCAAAGTTTCATTTGCATAATGTAAGAATGTAAACATGTCTAAGCAGCTCCAGATCGTGGGGTAAAGGTGGATTAACTGAGGGCACAAACCAGTGAAACTCAACACTGTGGCACCAGTGTAAACACAAGTCACATGCTGCCTTCATCCTGAACAGACTTTCAACAAGCACGAGTTAAAACACACGTCTGCACAAGTGTCGAGGATCTAAGGATCTACCACTAATGACGGGGTTTCACTTTCTACACATTTATAAAGAGATGAATTTGAGTTTATAGAGCAGGTTTTAATCATATTCAGTAGCATTGACATGAGAGAAGATCTGAGCTGTTAAACTAATACAAGAATCTCATGCGTTTCAGAGCGTGTTTGCAGAGGTCTAAAGTACAGAGTTAACAGCTTTTACACAGAATAAGAGGTTAGTACAGTTTTCTGCACAGAGACACTGACGGAGAAAGCTGCAGTGGACGGACAGCGGCATGTGACTGTGTGTCATGTGACTGTGTGAAACTCTCTCATATTCACTGTGTGCCGGGATTTACTGGCCTTTTACAATAATAGAACTCTTTTAATAACAAAATACTTGATAATACAGTTATAAATAACTTTCTGGTAAAGGTTCTACTTCCCTGTTCCATGAAGATGCTTTTCCTTTGCCTTGAATGTTCCACAGACAGTGTTGGGGAGTAACAGATTACATGTACTGGAGTTATGTAATCAGAGTACAAATTATGAGTAACTGTATTCAGTTACAGTTACTGTTTCAGTTACTGGTAATTGGATTACAGTTACTTTGTTGAAATAAATGAGATTACAGGGCGGTATTTTCCCGTTTTCATATTTTGGGCTAAATCCCTTTATTTTATTTTATTTTTTTAACCAAGTCTAAACCAGGAATAATTCAGGATTGAACCAGGACTAAAACCAGGTCTAAACTAGACCTAAACCAGGACTAAAACCAGGTCTAAACTAGACCTAAACCAGGACTAAAACCAGGTCTAAACTAGACCTAAACCAGGACTAAAACCAGGTCTAAACTAGACCTAAACCAGGACTAAAACCAGGTCTAAACTAGACCTAAACCAGGACTAAAACCAGGTCTAAACTAGATCTAAACCAGGATTTAAAAGGACAAAAAACACCGTGTGGACGTGTCTCCTCGTCTTTTATCAATAATATTTTTAATTTGGTTCAGTAAAGTCTGGGCTTTTTATTTTCTTTTAGCAGAAAAAACATCTGATGTGAAGATTTCCTCGTCTTTGTTTCTCTACAGCAAACCAAGTAATCCAAAGTATTCAGATTACGTTACTCACTTTAAGTAATTTAATGGATTACGTTACAAACTACATTTTGGGGTATGTAATCTGTAATCTGTAGGGGATTACATTTTAAAAGTCACCTTCCCAACACTGTCTACAGTATGGCATTACATTTATCCAGTAGATGAGGCACCAGGCCAAGTTACAAGTCATTTTCATTTTTATCCACAAAAACATATGTAAGTGGATAAAAGCAGGATGTCATACTGTGAAACATTCCAGGAAAATAAATAACATCTCTACGGGGAAAACATCTTTAACCAATTCTGCTTGTGACACAATATTGACTGTTAAGTACAACTCTAACACACAAACAAAGCAATAAACTTCCCTGTTCTGTTTAAAAGTGTGCTTTAAAAGGGTCCATATAAAAGCTATTTTCTGATCTTTGTTTTAATGTTGTCACAAAACGACCTGGAGTTGAGTTTTGTTTCATTCACGTATGTTTTTTTTTCTCTCAAATACAAATGTTTTTTTTAAACTCCATGCACCTTCACTAGAACCATTTGCAGGATTTCAGCCCTGGAACTGTCAATCGACTAAACAAAAAGGTAAAAGGAGCTCTTAACTTGAACAGATCATGTTGAGCATTGGAGATAAACTACATATTTTCCGGGATATTTGGCGCGCTGGATTAAATGGTCATTAAATGGTCTATTTTCGAACTTTTTTCACAAATAAACCACGTGGGACTTTAAAGGAAACCCAACAGTGTGATGGGTGAGTGGTTTTGTTTGTTTGTTCGTTCACGGTGACTCTGGGCTTTGTTCAGTTGTGGCGTGTAGGGAGTAGTGTCTGTCGCTGGATTGTCGGCGTGTTCGCAGTGACTCAGTTGTTCAGTCGTGTCTAGAAGCGGCTCGTCGCGCTCGCTTTTTTGGTTCGTTTCTCCGTTCCGTTCCTCACATTTTTAGCTCTTTTTATTGTTTTGTAAACGCTATAATCACCCGCAACAACAGATTAATATGTTTTATAAGTTTTGGTTTTGCTGCTAAGTCGCTCCCCCTTCAGAGCGCGGTCACAACACAATCACCTTGCTTCCCTCTAACGAAACTACTGCAGTTTTCTGTCACGTTTTTGTATTATTCATGAAGAATTTTCGTGTTTATTGTCCTGTTTATTGAGAAATCTTGTACAGAGAGATCGCTAGATTACTCAAACATGCGTAGATGTCTCTAAAACCTCTTCAGACATGTTTTTTTTAGATGATGAAACATTAAAACATGGGAGAAAGCTCCAAAAATATACCCCTCTTTAAGCACAGTTCTCCATTCATCTCGACAGAAATTCAAATCTTGGTAAACGGAATTTCAGTTTTGTCCATCGTTATCGGTCATTTTTTACATTTTAAAACTTTCATGTAGGGAGGGTGTGTCTGGGACCAACGGATTGTCGGCGTGTTCGCAGTGACTCAGTTGTTCAGTTGTGTCTAGAAGCGGCACATTGCGCTTCGCTTTTTCAGGTTCGTTCCTCCGTTACGTTCCTCGTCGGCGTGGAGTAGGGACGGGCATTCGATGAAATTTTCTTAATCGTTCGTCGGAAGAATTAACGATCGATTATCGATTAATCTTTAACGTTTTTATATTAAAATGATCATCATTATTATTACTATCTGCACTAATCTGCATAAATAAATTCAACTTTACGACATATAAACATAACGACTCTAGATCCACATCAGCTGTTTGACATTATAATGTGTTTAATTCAGTTTTGTTCAAATCTCACAGAAACAAAACTTAAAACTGCATCACTAATTTACATAAACTAAGTGAAGATAAAACTCCAGCTCTTGTGTCGCTGATGTGGTTCAACTTGTGTTGGATTAAAAGACATGACTCAGGTGAATACAGGTCAGTGTGACCAGATTTGTGTTTGTCAAAACCAGGACAGCGTACGGGGGGAGGGGGGCGGGGCCTCGTCATCCACATTGAGCGACTCTCACCTGGAAAAACTTTTTCCCACTGGACACAGAAACATATGTGCTGCTTTATACACTGTGCACATGGACTCACACTTGTCCCAACGCAACGGAAAGTGTGGAATTTCTTGTACAAATCATCGTTAAATCCACATTTGTGCTTCGGTTCGTTACAGACTGACCCACTGTTTGTGTCTCGCTCCTTCTGATGCAGAGACACATGTACACACCTGTTTGGTCACGATACACAGCAACCTACATTCGGTTTGTCAATTAAAATTAACATAATCGATGAAATTCTTAATGATCAATTATCGATTAATCGACTAATCATGCCCATCCCTAGCGTGGAGTGATGAGTGTGTCTGTGGGTGTGTTTCTCTGTGCGGTCGCTGTCTGCTCCGTGTGTGTTTGCGTGTTCTGCGGGTGCTGTGGTTTTGTAGTTTACTGAAGTCGTGCTGGGACACTCGAGTGGATTCGTGTACAGGGCGCTCTGGACTGCGGGGCGCACCATCATTTTTTGATAGGGTTAGAGGCTTAAGCGCGCGTCAAATAGCCCGGAAAATACGGTAATAGACTAATAATAAAAGATTACTCAAACATGTGTGAATGAAACAAACCACAACTCTGGGTATGGTTTTCATGAAGTAACATTATAACATGACTTGAGGGTCCTATATTAAAAAAAAAAAACATTATGGATACATGAGAGCTTGAAATTTTAACCTTGGGCTTTGCTTGTTTTGTGGTTTCTCTTTATCCCAAATCAAATCCCACTAAGTCGACAGAAACATTGAGAATCGCGATGGGGGCCAAAGCACCAGCTCAGTGACACAGAGGCAAGAGTCAAACGTTTGGACACTTTTTCATTTTTATTTCATTTCTCCGAAGACAAGGCAAGGCTATCAACAAAGTAAAGGTTGGATACTTGGAGGAATTTTCTTCTAGTTATTTAACTTTTTTTTTCTTTGTTACATTATTCCATATATCTTGTGTCTTATATTTGATGTCTTTCATATGCATCTAAAATGTAGGAAAGCATCAAAGAAAAAAAAACAACAAACACTTAAAGGTTGTATAGAAGATTTTCCGAGGAAAGAGAAATGCAGCGACTGTTTGTCCTTTTTTAAATGTTGCGCTTCGCTCCTTTTCCCCGTCTCTTCTTCTTTCAGCGACATCAAAAACAGACTTTCTTTTGCGGCGAACTGGTCGTGGATTCTTGTCTGCCATTAAAACTAAATTTGTGCAAACTGAGAGGAAGCTACAGTTCGAAAAAGACGCCAAGAACCGCTGTGCTGGTTGAGTAAACGGCATCAGTGCGTGAGAGGCGAACATAAACCACGCAATCCCAGCGGGTTGGCAAGTCAGAAACGCAGAAACGTAGGGAGTTTGATTGACAACATAACAGCCAATAGATAAAGAGGGAGCCTTGTTATCTATTGGCTAATGTTTATTTGCCCCCACTACGTCCACAGTTGATGGATTTTCATTCTTTTTTTTTTTTTGTCATAATTACAAGGCTGCTGCCTCTCTATAATTCTATTTTGAACTTTCATTGACTATTTGAAAAAAAAAAAAAAAATCCTCCATACAACCTTTAACGAGGAGGTGTGTCCAAACTCTTGACTCTTAGTGTAAAACATTAAGGCAGGTTTATTTGTACAGCACAATTCGTACACAAAGTAATTCAAAGTGCTTTACAGAATAAGAAATACATTAAAATCATAATAAAAACAAATCAAAACATAAATAATCATGAGGATTAAAATTAAAAAAGAGAGACATAAATTGGAGAGAAGAGTGCGGAATGAAAACCTTTCAGTTATTTGCACAGTTAAACAGAAATGGAGGTCATGCATTAAATAAAGTATTAAAAATAAACGTTGACTAAATATAAACACACAGTAAGTAAAGGTGTGGCGCTTGCCCTGCAGTAACACCTCTTTAACAATGGGATTTCATTCTGCATAAATAATAGCAAAGAACATGTGCTCAGATCGCGGCTGCTCATCAAAATGAAATTCCTTCCTCATTTCTCATGGGACTCGTGATTCGCGGCCGCGTCCTGACTCAACCTTTTACACTCAACGGTCTGAATAGTTGTGACCACAAATGTGCACTTCATTTTGTGTCCTTAGCCTGACACACATTTGAAGTCTACATGGTACAGGGAGAGAAAACGAGATTAGAGAATTAAAAGTCTAAATGTAAACCAGGTCTAAACCAGAAATAAACAAGGACAACAGTGTAAAACTATACTAACTACTCACTATAAAACTAAAACTAAAAAGGTCCAGTACGAGATTTACCAGGTCAAACACTGGGGCTAAACTAGAACTCCACCAGTTACGTGCAACAACTTAACACTATGCTCAAAAACCATGGACTATCCAGTCAAAATGTACATAACCAGGAATCTGAAACTAAACCAAGACCAAACCAGGTCTAAAATAAGAACTAAACCAGGTCTAAAGCAAGACTAAACTAGGTCTAAGTGAAAAAACCAAGTCTAAAAGACTAAACTTGGACTAATAAGAACTAAACCAGGTCTAAAGTAAGACTAAACTAGGTAAAATAAGAACTAAACCAGGTCTAAAACTAGAGACTAAACCATTTGTAAAACAAGACTAAACCAAGACTAAAACAGGTCTAAAACAAGATTTAAAAAAGCCTAAAATAAGAACTAAATCAGATCTAAAATAAGAACTAAACTAGGTCTAAAACAAGGAGTAAGCCAAGTCTAAACAGAGACTAAAGCAGGTCTAAAAAGACTAAACCAAGACTAAAGCAGGTCTAAAAAGCTAGACTAAACCAAGACTAAAACAGGTCTAAAAGGAGACTAAACCAAGACTAAAGCAGGTCTAAAAGGAGACTAAACCAAGACTAAAGCAGGTCTAAAACAAAGACTAAAGCAGGTCTAAAACTAGACTAAACCAAGACTAAAGCAGGTCTAAAAGGAGACTAAACCAAGACTAAAACAGGTCTAAAAGGAGACTAAACCAAGACTAAAGCAGGTCTAAAAGGAGACTAAACCAAGACTAAAAGCAGGTCTAAAAGGAGACTAAACCAAGACTAAAGCAGGTCTAAAAGGAGACTAAACCAAGACTAAAGCAGGTCTAAAAGGAGACTAAACCAAGACTAAAGCAGGTCTAAAAGGAGACTAAACCAAGACTAAAGCTGGTCTAAAAGGAGACTAAACCAAGACTAAAGCAGGTCTAAAAGGAGACTAAACCAAGACTAAAAAGACTAAAGCAGGTCTAAAAGGAGACTAAACCAAGACTAAAGCAGGTCTAAAAGGAGACTAAACCAAGACTAAAGCAGGTCTAAAAGGAGACTAAACCAAGACTAAAGCAGGTCTAAAAGGAGACTAAACCAAGACTAAAGCAGGTCTAAAAGGAGACTAAACCAAGACTAAAGCAGGTCTAAAAGGAGACTAAACCAAGACTAAAGCAGGTCTAAAAGGAGACTAAACCAAGACTAAAGCAGGTCTAAAAGGAGACTAAAGCAGATATAAACTCGAGTAAACCCGATTGCGTAAACAGTAGAAGAATCGGAGGAGTTGACAGATATGTGTGAGCCATCCTCATGAGGCAGAGTCAGCTGAGCTCATAGTTTCAAACACAGGACAAACCGGTCCAGCGCGGCACTGAACAAGAAGCCCGGAGATTAGAGCATCAGCTGACAGCATCATGTGAGCTCTGGAGAGACGTGCTCACAAACGCAGAGCTAAGCCAACGCCACAATGGAAAAAACGTACAAAAGCGATTTTGCAACTCAGATTAGATTTATAATATCAAGATGCGGCTCAGACTTCAGACTGCGGGTCGTAAACAGTAGCATGAAAAGGCACCAAATGTGATTTTTACGGTCTTATAAAACAGAACTAGGACATTTTCAACGTTTACAAATTATGAGTAACTGTATTCGGTTACAGTTACTGTTTCAGTGAGTGGTAATTGGATTACAGTTACTTTGTTGAAATAAATGGATTACATGGTGGTATTTTCCTGTTTTTACATTTTGGGCTAAATCCCCCTTTTCTTTTTTTTCTCCTTTTTTTTCCATAATTCCACTCATTGCCAGACACTAAACCAGGTCTAAAACCAGGTCTAAACCAGGTCTAAACCAGGTCTAAAACCAGGTCTAAAACCAGGTCTAAAACCAGGTCTAAAACCAGGTCTAAAACCAGGTCTAAAACCAGGTCTAAAACCAGGTCTAAACTATCTAAACCAGGTCTAAACCAGGTCTAAACCAGGTCTAAACCAGGACTAAAACCAGGTCTAAACCAGGACTAAACCAGGACTAAACCAGGACTAAAACCAGGACTAAAACCAGGTCTAAACCAGGTCTAAACCAGGTCTAAACCAGGACTAAACCAGGACTAAAACCAGGACTAAACCAGGACTAAAACCAGGACTAAACCAGGACTAAAACCAGGACTAAAATCAGGTCTAAACTATCTAAACCAGGTCTAAACCAGGTCTAAACCAGGTCTAAACCAGGTCTAAACCAGGACTAAAACCAGGTCTAAACCAGGTCTAAACCAGGACTAAAACCAGGACTAAAACCAAGACTAAAACCAGGTGTAAACCAGGACTAAACCAGGACTAAAACCAGGACTAAACCAGGACTAAAATCAGGTCTAAACTATCTAAACCAGGTCTAAACCAGGACTAAAACCAGGACTAAAACCAGGTCTAAACCAGGACTAAACCAGGACTAAAACCAGGACTAAAACCAGGTGTAAACCAGGACTAAAACCAGGACTAAAACCAGGTGTAAACCAGGACTAAAACCAGGACTAAACCAGGACTAAAACCAGGACTAAACCAGGACTAAAACCAGGTCTAACCCAGGTCTAAAACAGGATTTAACTGGACTAAATCCTGCTGTGTGGACGTATCTCCTCTTCTTCTATCAATAATATTTTTTAATTTGGTTCAGTAAAATCTGGGCTTTTTATTTTCTTTTATCAGACAAAACATCTTATGTTACGATTTCCTCGTCTTTGTTTCTCTGCAGCAAATCAAGTAATCCAAAGTATTCAGATTACATTACTCACTTTAAGTAATTTAATGGATTACGTTACAAACTACACTTCGGGGTATGTAATCTGTAATCTGTAGGGGATTACATTTTAAAAGTAACTTCCCAACACTGACAATATCACAATATTTCGGTTATTGTTACATCCCTAATACTGACAGTACACAGCAGATTTCTTTGGACCTCAAGAGCTGCTCATTTGTACTTCGGTGAAATACATGCGGGAAACATTCAGGTTACAGAGTAGATAAGACAGACTCAGAGAGAAGTAGAAGTGCAATGGCGCTCATAAAAAAAAAAATAAAAAAAGTCCTCTTACATTGATGTTGGTCTCCTCTGCTCCTCTCTTCTTTGCGTTGGAGTCGAACAGCACATTTCTGCCTCTGCGCTCACAGTCCTGATACACGAGCAGCCGGATCTGACAGGGCTCCAGCTGCGGCACCGGCCAGCTACAAAACACACACACACAGTGTTGGGAAGGTCACTTTTAAAATGTAATCCCCTACAGATTACAGATTACACACACCAAAATGTAGTTTGTAACGTAATCCATTAAATTACTTAAAGTGAGTAATGTAATCTGAATACTTTGGATTACTTGGTTTGCTGTAGAGAAGCAAAGACTAGGATGGTTTAGTCCTGATTTAGACCTGGTTTTAGTCCTGGTTTAGTACTGGTTTAGACCTGGTTTAGATAGTTTAGACCTGATTTTAGTCCTGGTTTAGACCTGGTTTAGACCTGGTTTAGACCTGATTTAGATCTAGTTTAGACCTGATTTTAGTCCTGGTTTAGCTCTAGTTTAGATCTAGTTTAGACCTGTTTTTTGTCCTGGTTTAGTCCTGGTTTAGACCTGGTTTAGACCTAGTTTAGACCTGATTTAGATCTAGTTTAGACCTGATTTTAGTCCTGGTTTAGACCTGGTTTAGACCTGCTTTAGATCTAGTTTAGACCTGATTTAGATCTAGTTTAGACCTGCTTTAGATCTAGTTTAGACCTGATTTAGATCTAGTTTAGACCTGATTTTAGACCTGGTTTAGATCTAGTTTAGACCTGATTTAGACCTACTTTAGACCTGATTTAGCTCTAGTTTAGACCTGTTTTTTGTCCTGGTTTTAGTCCTGGTTTAGAAAAAAAATGCCCAAAATGTGAAAACAGGAAAATACTGTCCTGTAATCCATTTATTTCAACAAAGTAACTGTAATCCAATTACCACTCACTGAAACAGTAACTGTAACTGAATACAGTTACTCTTAATTTGTACTCTGATTACGTAACTCTGGTACATGTAATCTGTTACTCCCCAACACTGCACACACAACAATATACAGTACAGCAAATGTATGGAGCAAATCTACAAAAAACATACGCTGGAAAAGTAAGTCTCATTAAGAAATCACAAGCATATAAACTGTAGTTGACATTGAAATAAATAAATGCGACTGGGCGGCTCCGTCTGAGTTTAACCTGAGACACGGAGGAGGAGAAGGTGGTGATGTCCAGACAGATCTTCAGAAAATACAGAGAGAACCGGTCTGGATCCCACGCTACCTATTCCCACCCACACTGTCCACAAGCTGATCCCAAAACGATTTACACCTTGTATAACGAGCGCTGCAGATTACACAGGGCTACACATTCCTTTGTACAGGGCCTGGTTAGCTGCTCCTGATATTCTGATGATTAGTCAATAAAGTCATCAGGTCTATTTGCGTAGACATGGTCCATGCCATACCTGTGTCTCAAATGACAAACATACACACAAGTGAGCCCAGGCATTTGAATTAGCCATCATACGCAATGCACAGAGTGTGTAGTACAGCGGTGCTCAAATGATCTACCTAATACAAAGCCAAGCAAACTGCACTGAAACACTCTGTGCCCCTTTTTTGGACCCTCACCCACAGTTTGAGAACCTCTTCTTTAAGAGAACTTCCTCTGGCACTTTACACAAAACTGTGAAAAAAGTGAAGGAAGATTTTTAAACCTGTTTTTTAAAGTTCCAAACTGGAGTTACATTCTTTTCTGGTTTTGCAGTGATATTTACCAGCCTCTGCACGTTTACCAAACCAAACGCACATCGTGACAAACACAGATGCATTTGTCACTTTTGTTAGACAAACTTCAGCCAAATGTGGCAGTAGGTCTGTTCTGTAGATCCGCTCTATGCTGTAGACCTGCTTTGTGCCAACACTGGAACACAAATTTAGACTGGTTTTTGCTTCACGTTTGGTCTTGTTCTTCTAATCAGCCGCACTGTGGGAGGGGCTTGTGTTCCAAAGTCCAGATTCTGGATGAAGGTGATGGAGTCTTTTCAGTCCAGGCGCCTCGGCTTTGGAGCGACCTGCCTGAGGAGATAAGACTCGCACCATCACGATCATCTTTTAAATCACTTTTTAAGACTGATTTTTTTTTATCGGTTGGCCTTCCTTTAACTGGTTTTAACTCGATTTTATTCTTTATTTCTTTTTATTTATTTGTTATAATTATTTGGATTATTTGCATCATTGCCCGTTTTTGTACTTTCTGTGTGCTACTTTTATGCTTTTTGTATTGTTCTTTGCTTGTACAGCACTTTGTAAACCCTGTTTTTTAAAAGTGCTTCATAAATAAAAATGTATTATATTATTAGGGGTGTGCAAAAATATCGGAATATCGATATATCGCATCGTTTAATGTGATGATACAGTATTGATATCTTGGGCTGCTGTATCGATATATCACCGAGTGTATTTTTAGGTGTATTTTACAAAATTATTTTGTTACAGTGCTACAGTTTTGCTGTTTGGGGAGTGAAAGGAAACTCATTTATGCGACACATTTGACATTTTTAGTGTTTTGAGGATTAAAATGTTTGTGTTTCATATGAACTTTGCACAAGAAGTGGTTTAAGAAAGACTTTTAGTATCACAGCCACGATTTAGCCTTTATTTTTTATTGAACCGTATCGAATCGATTTGAAATATATCATATCGAATGGAAAGTGCGCTGTATCGAGATATGTATCGTATCGTGGCCTGTGTATCGAGGTATGTATCGTATCGGCAATTGATATTTCTGATTTCACAAACTCACGAAAATCCATCTGGTCAAACTCTCGCTGTTGTGATTGGGTCTAATCCGCCAGTGGGACAGAGACTGGACCAATCACAAAGTAGCATCGTGGTTCGGGGTGGAGCCAAAATCAGACATACTGCCACTTTTGTCCAGTTTAAACAACAACAATAACTAATATTTAATACTGCAAGATTTGTCCGATGAGAGTCAGTGAGTTTCTTCCTTGTAGCTGTTACAACGCTCGTCTGCCGCACCCTCACAGCTGAACCCAGTACCCAGCGCCGATGCCACTAAACCTGGACGTGTTGAACTGTTGTCTGGCAAGGATGACCCGAGGTTTAACTGTTCCACTGTTCCGCATCACAAACACATCTCTATTAATACTCCTGGTTTGGGGGCGCCCCTGCTCTTAAATAAAGGGACACTTTTAGCTCAGCGGTGCGTGACGGCCGCACCTCTCCAGCAGATCAGCGGGAATCCTGCTACAGCCTCATTTCATTTTTACGGTGCGTCATAAGTCAAAGTGTCTGTCTGTGTCTTCTGGAGCCAAAGAGGTGGAAGGGCGGCTTTAAACATAGTCTGCGCGGCCATTACACACAGATACAGTAAGCCTAGGCCGCTCAAATCAATCCACTGTGACTGATGAGGTATTCCAGATTTTTAAAAAAAAGTACAAGTACATTTGACATCGTTGGGACAAACTCTAGTTGCACGTATTAGATCAAGGCTGTACAAACTTTTTTCACAGATATATTGAAACATATACAGAGCAAAGGGCCACAGACCACAGGGCAGTGAAGTGAATCGTACAAAAGGTTGGACGAAGCCAGACGCATTTAACAACTGGAACAATTATATTAGGGCTGTACGTTTTGGTACGGGATGTTCGGTTCGGTGTGTGGCTGTGCACGACTGAGTGAGTTTTTTAAAATTTTTTTACTGCAGACAACGTGGACTAGGGATGGGCATGATTAGCCGATTAATCGATAATTGATCATTAAGAATTTCATCGATTACGTTAATTTTAATCGACAAACTGAATGTATGTTGCTGTGTGTGTCGTGACCAAACAGGTGTGTACATGTGTCTCTGCATCAGAAGGAGCGAGACACAAACAGTGGGTCAGTCTGCAACGAACTGAAGTGCAAATGTGGATTTAACGATGATTTGGACAAGAAATTCCACACTTTCCGTTGCGTTCGGGGCAAGTGTGAGTCCATGTGCACAGTGTATAAAGCAGCACATATGTTTCTGTGTCCAGAGGGAAAAAGTTTTTCCAGGTGAGAGTCGCTCAATGTGGATGACGAGGCCCCGCCCCCCTCCCCCCGTACGCTGTCCTGGTTTTGACAAACACAAATCTGGTCACACTGACCTGTATTCACCTGAGTCATGTCTTTTAATCCAACACAAGTTGAACCACATCAGCGACACAAGAGCTGGAGTTTTATCTTCACTTAGTTTATGCAAATTAATGATGTGGTTTTAAGTTTTGTTTCTGTGAGATTTGCGCAAAACTGAATTAAACACATTATAATGTCAAACAGCTGATGTGGATCTAGAGTCGTTACAGTTTATATATCGTAAAGTTTAATTTATTTATGCAGATTAGTGCAAATAGTAATAATAATGATGATCATTTTAATATGAAAATGTTAATGATTAAATCGATAATCGATCGTTAATTCTTCCGACAATCGATTAAGAAAATTTCATCAAATGCCCGTCCCTAATGTGGACAAGTTTATTTCTGGCAAAAATATGAAGATTGGGTAAAACTTCATTCCGGTTAGTCCTGCACTTTACTTTTTTTTTGTTTTGTTTTTATTTACTGTTTACAAGAAATTTACTTTTTATAATATTTCATACAGTTGTTGCTTATTTGAGAATATTTTATTTAACTTGTTAGTATTACGAAGCAGCACTTTGCGTTTATTTTATTTTCCTGTTTGCATAATGTTAAAACAAACTGTTGGTTTAATAAACACACAAATAAACAACAAGCAAGTGGTTTTGCATTTTGTTCCCACTGTACCGAAAATGAACCGAACACCGACCTCTAAACCGAGGTATGTACCGAATTTATTTATTTTTGGACCGTTACACTCCTACTGTGAAATGTTTGTTATTTAAGCTATGATACTAGAATTTCTCAAAATTTGCTGGAAAAACTATTACTTTTGGTCATGAGGGCCAACAAAATGGAGTCCGAGGGTGATGACAGGTTATGTCAAGCTCGATTATGAAGAGTTCAGTATTTGAAGCTTTCTGTGGTATGTTGATTATAAGATACGCAGTTTTTGAAGAACCATAATTCCTCCACAATTTCCACCGCAAACGAGAGGGATTACACAGACAAGAAACTCTCCCGTCGTATTGTGCAGAAAAAGTGCTCACCCTGCAATACCCCGAAATGTGATTCTTGTATTAGTTTGTCAGTTTTACATGTTTAAGTTTGCTGATATAGATAAGAATCATTTTGAAACACATTAGGCAACTCTATCCTCCACCTGCCCGGGGATCAACAAGTTCAACAGCCGACAAAAACTGATCAAACTGCAGCATTTTAAAACACGAGGAAACGGACGCAACTGCTGAAGTAACTCCACGACGTGATGCAAAGTCGTTTCACTCTTTTCCTGTCAACAAACAAGCAAAAAGCAATCTCAATTCTGCAAATTCTGTCCCTTCGATGTGACTTTTTTTTTTTGAGTATCTGGTTTAAGCATCGATCTGTCTCTGATTTGATGCTTTGACAACCCGACGTCCCGGTGTCTCTGGGCAAAAGTTAGACAGAACGTTACAGCTGGTCATTGTTGAAAGTGAAGGTAGTGAAGGCTAAACTGTGAATGTGACATAAGCTCCTCTATAACCTCGTCTATGGCTCGGATCATGTTACATTAGGTCTGTGTCCAGTGTTGGGAAGTAACAAAACATGAGCCGCTGTTACGCACTTAGTTTATGGAGACACGGGGAAACCGCGTCGTTCGCAGAAGACATTTTATTAGCCTTGTCACGATACTAAAATTTCAAACCCGATTTTGATATCATGGCATAGACTTAGATAGGTCCAGGTAGGTTCCATAGTGGTCCATGTGTGTATACTAGAGCCTGTCCGATATGGGCACCTGGAGACATATCGACTATCGGCCGATACGCTTGCTGATATGGGCCGATATTTCACGTGGGCATGTTATACCTCGTTATAAAGCTTAGACTCTCTACATTATGTTCATTTAATCCAATTTACAGACAGATAAATGTCCAAATATGTGACTCCGCATCAGTATTTATCTGCGGTGTAATTTGTCTGTGTCCGTACTGTCCCTGAACACACCACAGAGTCACGTCACTTCACTCACGTGTGTTTGTTTACACCCGCAGACATAGATCCATGTGCAACACTGAGATTATTTTCTTTTTATGGACAATCGGTTTGAGTCTGGATTAAAAGGACATTTATTAGTGCAGACTTGTGATGTGGGAGGAGCCTGTGTGAGGCTGAGTGTTGGAAATACATCGACTTTGAAGCTAGTTTTGGTTATTTGTTATTAGTGATTATCTGCTGTAGCTCTGTTTTCTATTGGTCTATTGTAAAGTGACTATATTGGTCGTATATTTGTTACTGAACATGCATTGATATGTAAATGAGCTGTGAATAGACGTGTGAACGATCCACATTTATGCATATAATTAATTACGCGGCGCGCACGTTTTTATGGCTGAAGACTTTCTAAGACGCGAAAGTAAATGTGTCGCCATAAATGCAGAGGACATGTTTGTCTACAAAACTGCAACGATTTTCCAGGTAAGCAGCAGAACGTCCGGGGCAAATAAGCCACTAAAACGGAATAATGAAATAACAAACTGTTTTTCGTTCTTAATTGAAATTCAAAAGAACCAATGGTACACGGGCCGTTCTGCGTTGTGCTATTTTGGAGTGTGCGCATAGTTTAGATAACAATGACCTGATGCTAATTAGTTGACTCAAGTGCAAATGTAGGACAGTACAGAAAGATAAGATAATGAGATAAGAACTAACTGTTACGGCATAGTAAAAGTTCAGAAGTGTTATGTATATTGTGCGTAGTGGATGTGGATAAGGACTTATGTAAGTGTACACCATAGCACAATGTCAGATATGCAGGTTCCTCTTCTAAAGTCACGCCAATCAAACCCCAGTGTTGGGTAAGAGCCTGGGGCCACAGTAAACAAGCGCTCGGAGCTGGAATCGGATGCGGCCGAGAGAATGTGCATTTGTTGATGACGGACTTGACTGCTCTCTTTGTTTTACAGGGTCACAGGAGACACGGGGCAGCAGCGGGTTCACAAAAACAAACTGAAAACAGAAATCCACCGTGACCAAAGTCAATCTGAGAGAGAAATGAGCAAAACACTGTCAACATGAGTCTGAAGTAGGTTTATCATGATAACATGTGTTGAAGTACAGTATATTGTTGAAGACAATATAGATCACAGGTGTCAAACATAAGGCCCGGGGACCAGATCCGGCCCTCCAAGACCTTTAATCTGGCACTTGGCTGATTTTCTACTAAAATATTTTAATTATATTTTCTATTAAAATGTTGTTAATTTTCTGTGCTGTTTGTCATATCAGCGTCTCCAGCGTCTCTGTACGTGGCCCCTCCCACCAGAGCAGCACAAATGAAGACTTGTCTCTTTCCAAACGCTCTTAAAGGACGATCGTTTTGACTGTTGACCGTGACACCCTCATTAGAAAAATGTCCAACATGAGAAAAGTGGAGCCGAGTGCAGGATTTTACAAGAAAAATTGACTTATTCCTATTTGCATTTTAATGTTAAAACATTGTGTTGAAATGGTCACATTTTTCTACAGCGCTTTTCCACCTTCAAAGCACTTTACAACAAGGAACCACTCACACATTCACACACCAGTGTACACAGACACTGTAGGCAAGGTGGGTTAAGTTAAGGACACGACGACAACATTCAGCTGTGGGAAGCCGACCTGTGGGTCAGTGGATCTGACCGCTCAACCTGTGATGTTTATGTCGAGAGCTGGATTCGAACCACCAACCTTCAGATCAGTGGGTGAATGCTCTACCAAACTGAGCTACTGCCGCCCTGAAATTGCATTTTTCTTAAAGTTTCAGGTTGTTCATAATATTATAATAGTTTGTAAAAGAAAGAGTTCATCAATTAAAAAAGATTTCTGTAATAGATTTGCGTTTCTCTGCACAAATATTTGAACTTATTTATATGGAGTATATATGCCATGAGTTTTCTGATCCGGCCCCTTTGGGATCAAAGTAGGTTGGCCACGGCCCCCAGACCAAAATGAGTTTGACACCCCTGATATAGAGGATAAATGAGAATACTGAACGCAAATGACACGATAACACTAAAGCAGGTTCCCCCAAAAGCTACTACTGATGAACATGCTGCAATAAATCAAACACTACTGTTATGTTTGCTCTATAGTTATAATCTCTAACACTTGTGGATTGTCAAGTTATAATTTGCACTTTTTAAATCACAGTATTTATCTAAAACTACCTAATAAAAGAAATAAGTGCGTTGACTTCTGCGTTGGAAGACTGCGGTGTCCAATGAGAGCTGACGTCGCTGTAAATGTCATGGCAACAAAGAGTCGTCTCCTCTTATGGTTAAGCTGCACATCACAGTAGCGAGTAGAGACGGGCATTCGATGAAATTTTCTTAATCGATCGTCGAGAGAATTAACGATCGATTAGCGATTAATCATTAACATTTTTATATTAAAATGATCATCATTATTATTACTATCTGCACTACTAATCTGCATAAATAAATTCAACTTTACGACATATAAACCGTAACGACTCGAGAGCCACATCAGCTGTTTGACATTATAATGTGTTTAATTCAGTTTTGTTGCAAACTCTCACAGAAACAAAACTTAAAACTGCATCGCTAATTTGCATAAACTAAGTGAAGATAAAACTCCAGCTCTTGTGTCGCTGATGTGGTTCAATTTCTGTCGGATTAAAAGACATGACTCAGGTGAATACAGGTTCAGTGTGACCAGATTTGTGTTTGTCAAAACCAGGACAGCGTACGGGGGAGGGGGGCGGGGACTCGTCATCCACATTGAGCGACTCTCACCTGGAAAAACTTTTTCCCACTGGACACAGAAACATATGTGCTGCTTTATACACTGTGCACATGGACTCACACTTGTCCCAACGCAACGGAAAGTGTGGAATTTCTTGTACAAATCATCGTTAAATCCACATTTGTGCTTCGGTTCGTTACAGACTGACCCACTGTTTGTGTCTCGCTCCTTCTGATGCAGAGACACATGTACACACCTGTTTGGTCACGACACACACAGCAACCTACATTCAGTTTGTCGATTAAAATGTATGTAATCGATGAAATTCTTAATGATCAATTATCGATTAATCGACTAATCACACCCATCCCTAGTAGCGAGCAGCAGATTTCTTTTCATTTGTACCAAAATGACTACCGGTATGTGGTGCCGCTGAATCCTGCATGTTTCACTGATTAGGAAAATAAAATTGGATGATGTAAGTACACAGCAGTGGGCATGTGCTGATGGTGGTAAAAAGAATACAGCTCAAGCGTCCCCCTGGCTTGAAAGTGCCAGCTCAAGCGTCCCATTCTCTTGGCATGAACGCCCCCCTCAACGCCCTGGATGCCCCCTTCTCTTTGGTGGCACACGGCGGGGGCCAACCTTTAGTCGACCGCATCGCACACTGATGTATTGAATTTGAAAATCAGCATGTTAAGCAGTATGTAATGTTTCAGTATGTAATATTAATCTTTTACCACGATATCATATTTGAAACATTTTTTTCTTGTTCCCCATGTCCTATAGCACCTGGAAATATGAATTATTTCCTTACCGGCTGCCATGAAAATAATTGGTAAGCAGTGCAACACAAGAGACTTTGAAAGCTCCAGAATGTGTTCAAAACTCATTGTGGCACTCACTCCAACTCAGCAGAGGTGAGGAGCGATTAATGAAACTGACAGACTATACAGTAAGTGTGCGCCTCGAGATGGACAGTCATTTGACACACTGTATTTAAATAAATAAACGGTGAGAGGAAACAACTATAACATGGTTAAAAGTCCATTTTGCTTAACAGGTTTTCACAGAAGTCATTTATTGAAGCCTCTTCAGCTCAAATCTGATCATAGTGGAGAAAAATATGAAAAGTTCACACTAGTACAAAGCAAAAGTACCAGGATAAATGCTGACCTCCCGAAATTTGTATTCTGTCTATCATTTATTGAGCAATCGCTGATCATTGACCAGCACAAATGACTCAGTCTCAGTCATGTTACAATTTCAAGAAGAAATGTCATAAAAACAGTCCAGTTGCATGGTGTTTGGTAGTTTGGTGTTGACTGGATTTGTACACAGTGTTGGGAAGGTGACTTTTAAAATGTAATCCCCTACAGATTACAGACACGCCCCAAAATGTAGTTTGTAACGTAATCCATGAAGTTACTTAAGGTGAGTAACGTAATCTGAATACTTTGGATTACTTGATATTGTCATGTTTTTAAAGCTACATGAATGCAGCGACCACATCCTGAAAATTCTTGTTTGTTTTCTTTAAATTGGCTGTTGAGCCCAGATCTCCATGAATAAGCAACTGTTTACTGTAAAAGTAGCAAAGACTAGGAAATCTTAACATAAGATGTTTTGTCCTGGTTTTAGTTCCTGGTTTAGTCCTGGTTTAGTCCTGGTTTAGTCCTGGTTTAGTCCTGGTTTAGTACTGGTTTAGTACCTGGTTTAGTACCTGGTTTTTAGTCCTGGTTTTAGACCTGGTTTTAGTCCTGGTTTAGTCCTGGTTTTAGTCCTGGTTTAGACCTAGTTTGGTCCTGGTTTAGTTCTGGTTTTTAGTCCTGGTTTAGACCTAGTTTGGTCCTGGTTTTAGTCCTGGTTTTAGTCCTGGTTTAGACCTAGTTTTGGTCCTGGTTTAGTCCTGGTTTTAGTCCTGGTTTAGACCTAGTTTAGTCCTGGTTTAGTCCTGGTTTTAGTCCTGGTTTAGATCTAGTTTGGTCCTGGTTTAGTCCTGGTTTTAGTCCTGGTTTAGACCTAGTTTTAGTCCTGGTTTAGACCTGGTTTAGTCCTGGTTTTAGTCCTGGTTTAGATCCTAGTTTTTGGTCCTGGTTTAGTCCTGGTTTTAGTCCTGGTTTAGATTAGTTTGGTCCTGGTTTAGTCCTGGTTTAGTCCTGGTTTAGACCTAGTTTTTGGTTTAGTCCTGGTTTAGTACCTGGTTTAGTCCTGGTTTTAGTCCTGGTTTTAGTTTAGTCCTGGTTTTAGTCCTGGTTTTAGTCCTGGTTTAGACCTGGTTTAGTCCTGGTTTTAGTCCTGGTTTAGACCTGCACAGTAGACTGTCTATGCAGTACGGAAGGAGATGTGGGATTTAGCCCAAAACATGAAAATGTGAAAACAGGAAAATACCACCGTGTAATCCATTTATTTCAACAAAGTAACTGTAATCCAATTACCACTCACTGAAACAATAACTGTAACCAAATACAGTTACTCATAATTTGTACTCTGATTACTCCGGTACATGTAATCTGTTACTCCTCAACACTGTCTGTACATAAGATCCTGGTCAGTGCTCTTTCTGAGGTGAACTTTCCTTGTTATTAAAATAGACAAACGCAATATTATTAGACTAAACTCCACATGCTTCCTATTCTGAAGAGTCGTTTTAACTCCTGTACAGTTATTTTTGCAGTGTTGTAAAAGAAGCCAGCGTGATGCCGTGAGCTTGTGACAGTCACAGCTCCGAGAAGAGACGGACTCATTCAGAAAAGCATGACCTCATTGATGACACGTGCAATGCTGCGACCGAACAACTAAAAATACTAAACGTGCCCCCCAAAAAACTCACTGCCGGATTCAAGACACGATCCAAAACATTTCTAAACGTGGGATACGATAGAAGAAATGTGAAAAAGCTGCTCTACAAACAAGCTCTGAAATGTGTAGGATTCTAATTCTGATCCAATTCTCTCTGACACAACATTTCTCGTCGCAATCTCATCCAAAAATTTCAATACATTTTTTTTTTAGTCCTTTAAGCCCTGTTTGCATGGGATTAGTTTTACCTGGGATCCCCTGGTAAATCGTGATAATTACAAAGGTCATC
Organism: Boleophthalmus pectinirostris; assembly: GCF_026225935.1. Lineage (NCBI taxonomy): Eukaryota > Metazoa > Chordata > Actinopteri > Gobiiformes > Gobiidae > Boleophthalmus > Boleophthalmus pectinirostris. Next base: position 37,724,175 of record NW_026571018.1, read on the forward strand.
TGTGGTTCCAGTCCTGTGCGAATTGTCCAAGATTTCTGTAAAAATTCCCCCAAATTTTACCTCCTGTAATACGGACTATACTCTACTCCCGTTATTAAATTTTTCTGCCATTAAAAAGTAAAAAAAAAAAAACATAAATCGAAGTGCGGTACAGACAAAACCCAGATGTACAGCCTCTAAATTTGGTGCAAAGTTTGTAAAGTTTGGATGGACTTTCTACGTCAGTGCGAACAGATTAAAAGCGAGAGACTCCAACTGTTTCACGGATCAAATCAGTGCGGTAAAAAAAAACACGAGGTTGGACGATTCCGCTGAAAACAAACTTAAGATAAAAGCAACGTTGGCAACGTGATGAATGAAAAGGTTCTTGCCTCATTTCTGCGTTTATCAGTGTTTATCAGTCCGACATTACTGGAATAAAGCAAAAACACACTACAAAAAGTCAAATCTAGCCAAGTTAAGAAAGTTTTATCAGGATTTGAGTCAACTTCGCTTTTACTTCACAAGTAAAATGATTCGTCGGCGGAACAAGACTTTCTGTACTTAAAATATGAAAATACAACTTGCTACACTTGAGATAAGAAAAATAACAACGCTTTGCACTGAAAATAAGAAATAAAATGTAACTTATTCCATTGTCAAGTTGAATCTACTCAAATAAAGTCAAATGTTGTTAATTTAGGTCATTTTATCTTAAGCTGGATAGTAGTTTCTGTGTTTTCCCGTGTGAATGTACACAAAAAACTCAAAGTGTCACGGGATAATTGAAATTTTAGAGATGTCAGGAGGTAAAAACGAATCCCGAGCACATATTTACAGTTACATAACGCGTCCTTCGGCAGCGATCCACCGTCCGCAAACAACCGGCGTCAACATTAGTCGCGGAAAGTGAAGCTACAGGTCGTCGGGCTGAAGGTTCAGGGCGTGTGGTACCTGGGCATCGTGGCTCGCGGTGTGCCAGCGTTTTCCCCCGACCCGCGCCCCTTTGGCTGCTTCCTTTTTGTGGTCTCTCCTCCTCTCTCCTCTCTCCTCTTTCCTCTCTCCTCTCTCTGTCTTCTCTTCTCTCACTCGGAGGGTGACGACTAAGAATAGCACTGGACTGAATTCACACAACAACATGAGACAGTCAGGTGACCAGAGCTGGACAGAGGACAGAGAGGGAAGGAGAGAGGGAAGGAGAGAGAGAAGGAGAGAGAAGAGAAAGGGTAGAGGGAAGGAGAGAAGGAGAGAGGGAAGGAGAGAAGAGAGAGGGAAGGAGAGAAGAGAGAGGGAAGAGGGAAGGAGAGAGAGAAGAGAGAGAAGAGAAAGGGTAGAGGGAAGGAGAGAAGGAGAGAGGGAAGGAGAGAAGGAGAGAGGGAAGAAGAGAAGAGAGAGGGAAGGAGAGAAGAGAAAGGGTAGAGGGAAGGAGAGAAGAGAGAGGGAAGGAGAGAAGAGAAAGGGTAGAGGGAAGGAGAGAGAGAAGAGAGAGGGAAGGAGAGAAGAGAGAGGGAAGGAGAGAAGGAGAGAGGGAAGGAGAGAAGGAGAGAGGGAAGGAGAGAAGAGAAAGGGTAGAGGGAAGGAGAGAGAGAAGGAGAGAAGAGAAAGGGTAGAGGGAAGGAGAGAGAGAAGAGAGAGGGAAGGAGAGAAGAGAGAGGGAAGGAGAGAAGGAGAGAGGGAAGGAGAGAAGGGAACAGAGGGAAAGAGGATGAGAGGAGCAGAGGAGAGAAAGGGAGAGAGATGAGATGGAGGAGAGACAAGAGGCGTACTGTGTGTGGGCAGTTGTCCTTTCTCTCCCTCCTCTCCCTGCTGCTGCTTCATCCTTCTGCTCTGATTAGACAATACAAGTAAACAACACAACAACACAACTACACAACACAACAACACAACAACACAACAACACAACACACAACACAACAACACAACACAACACTACACAACTACACAACAACACAACACAACAACACAACAACGCAACTACACAACACTACACAACTACACAACAACACAACACAACACTACACAACTACACAACAACACACAACACAACAACACACAACAACACAACACTACACAACTACACAACAACAACAACAACACAACACTACACAACTAGCACTACTTTTACTCACACAAAGAAACAGGATTCACATAAACATTCTCTCATGGGGCAAACGGGCTCCAAGGGGAAAATAAATAAATACTCTGACTAGGGATGAGCAATCGATGACATTTTCTCAATCGATCGTCTGAAGAATTAACGATCGATTATCGATTAATCATTAACGTTTTTATATTAAAATGATCATCATTATTATTACTATCTGCACTATTCTGTATAAATAAATTCAACTTTACGACATATAAACCGTAACGACTCTAGAGCCACATCAGCTGTTTGCACAGGTGTCAAACATAAGGCCCAGGGGCCAGATCCGGCCCTCCAAGCCCTTTAATCTGGCCCTCGGCTGATTTTCTACTAAAATATTTTAATTATATTTTCTATTAAAATATTGTTAATTTTCTGTGGTGTTTATCACAGCAGCGTCTCCAGCGTCTCTGTACGTGGCCCCTCCCACCAGAGCAGCACAAATGAAGAATTGTCTCTTTCCAAACGCTCTTAAAGGACGATCGTTTTGACTGTTGACCGTGACACCCTCATCAGAAAAATGTCCAACATGAGAAAAGTGGAGCCGAGTGCAGGATTTTACAACAAAAATGGACTTATTCCTATTTACATACAAGTTCATGTTGAAATTGTATTTTTCTTAAAGTTTCAGGTTGTTCATAATATTATAATATTTAGTAAAAGAAAGAGTTCATCAATTAAAAAAGATTTCTGTAATAGATTTGTGTTTCTCTGCACAAATATTTGAACTTGTTGTTATTTTTGGGGTTTATATGACATGAGTTTTCTGATCCGGACACTTTGGGATCAAAGTAAGTTGGATACGACCCCCGGACCAAAATGAGTTTGACACCTCTGTTATAATGTGTTTAATTCAGTTTTGTTCAACTCTCACAGAAACAAAACTTAAAACTGCATCGCTAATTTGCATAAACTAAGTGAAGATAAAACTCCAGCTCTTGTGTCGCTGATGTGGTTCAACTCTGTCGGATTAAAAGACATGACTCAGGTGAATACAGGTTAGTGTGACCAGATTTGTGTTTGTCAAAACCAGGACAGCGTACGGGGGGAGGGGGGCGGGGACTCGTCATCGACATTGAGCGACTCTCACCTGGTAAACCTTTTTCCCACTGGACACAGAAACATATGTGCTGCTTTATACACTGTGCACATGGACTCACACTTGTCCCAACGCAACGAAAAGTGTGGAATTTCTTGTCCAAATCATCGTTAAATCCACATTTGTGCTTCGGTTCGTTACAGACTGACCCACTGTTTGTGTCTCGCTCCTTCTGATGCAGAGACACATGTACACACCTGTTTGGTCACGACACACACAGCAACCTACATTCAGTTTGTCGATTAAAATTAACGTAATCGATGAAATATAGTCCTTCAGTCTTTGTTGAAACAGTTCTTCCACAACTTCCTAACACATTCTGAGCATTCTACCTGTTCATGATGTGTTTATTTTTCATCCGTTTTCACAACTTTTAAAGCAGATTTTTGCCATCCCGGTGAAACTAACAACTAGCATGCCAACAGCAGCACACTAGCGTACGTCCGGGTTTGCCGCTGTTGCTTTATAATTTAGATGCAGACGGCAGCACACAGGAGTGTCAGTTTGACCCTCAGAGGTGATTTGATGAAACGTGTGTTACTGGGGAAAGACTGTTGCTGCTCTTCTGTTTGTGTTTGATGGTGTTTGTTCAGGCTGGAATGTAAAGAGTTACTTCCCCCGAGTCATTTTAAACAGAAGCACCTGACTGCTGCATACCTGTCTGTCCAACTGCATTCCTCAGTCACATGAGAGACACACAGAGACACAATGACACACAGAGACACACGTGTAGAGACAACGAGACAGAGACAGAGAAAGACCAAGAGGGACAGTTGCAAGATTATCCAGAGTGCACTGAAAACATCATTTTGATTTTCAGAACAATTCTATTTTGTATGAGTGTAGAGGAGAAGAGATCGATATTTGCACTTTCAATATTGGCCTGTGCTGGAGATTTTAAGCTTTGGCTGCCCTGCTTCCTCAAGAGTACACAAAATGTTTTTTTTTATGACCTTTAATTAACCAGGACAGTCCCGCTGAGTTTAAGAATCTCTTTCAGGGGAGTCCTGGCCCCACAGGGGGGACACATGTTTTTAGTTGTGGGGGAAACCGAAGCACTTCGAGGAAACCTACACAGGCACAGACAGAACATGCAAACTCCACACAGAAATGCCCCACACCAGCCCAGAATCTAACTCAGGAGCTTCTTGTTGTGAGGTGAGAGCGCTCACTGTGCTCACTTATTTGAACACTTAAGTGTGAAGAGTTGAGTTCATAAAACATGACTGCACAGCTCTCTTAAAGGTTTAGGAGTTTTAACATGGATGAGTTTGTAATCATGTAAATGACATCATTTGGGAAAATGACCCAAATCAACTCTGAATATCAGTCCAAAACTATCAGCAGAGCTTATCATCACTCTCTCTGGAGTCTAAACAATGGACATCGACCCTGAAAAAAACAGATCAGTCCATCACTAATTTCACTAATTTCACTTTAAAGATAAATGTAAAATAAATGTGACATTTGTTTCTGAATGAAAAATTGCTTCAGAATTTTGAACAGTTTAAGAATGGACAATTGTCTTTGAACGGAATCAACAGGGACTTAAACATTCACACCCTCATTTGTACTGGTCCATTATTTATTTGATTATAAGGATTTTAAGGATTTATTTGTCACAACAGCAGACGGGAGAAGGATTCACTCATAACTCTACGATAACTCATTCTGAGTTTAATCTGCTTTACTTAAATGTATAAATACCCACATCCCTAGTACTTTCGGGCATAAATAGTAGTTTTTGCATGAACTCCCCCTGCAGGTGTGGTCTTGTGAGTGCAGTTTGGTCACATACACAGATGTGCAGTAGTTCTGAGAGCTCTTTAGTCAGTTGACCGTTTGGCAGGACATGTCTTTAGTGGAGCACAGGCTACAGACTCCATGTATTAAAAGTGCAGTTAGTGGCTGTGATTTGCAGCGTCACATGTGCAGAGTCTTATCAGTGTGTATGAGACAGAGTCATGAGAGCAGAGTCAACACAGCCCCATGTGATGCTGACTCAACATGGACGAGTCAGGCCTGTTCTCCCCGGCTGCAGTGATCACACAGTGTGACCGATGCACTGGGAGAGGGAGTTATTACACACTAAAGTGCAAGAACAGTGAACCCACAACAGGCTGGGCTCACGTCACATCACAACATTCTAAAAAACCTGGAGATTAAAAAGTCTGTATGACTGGTTCTTAGGTTTTCACCAATTAAGTGTCAATTTGTGAAGGTGAAACAAAACAAACAAAACAGAAAATTTAATCGAATGCCCGTCCCTAACATGGAGTAATACAATAATAACAGATCAGTTTTATATTTTATATCACACTTTTCATGACACTCAGTGATGGTAAACTACTATCGTACTATCAGTTGCCCCGGGGCAGACTGATGGAAGCAAGGCTGATAATCTGCACCATCAACCCCTCGGACCACCAACACCAACACACCAACACACACACACACGACAATGTGGGTACAATGTCTTGCCTAAGGACACAACAACACTTTCTGCGACTGGCGCCCCCCTGTGGCACCTGGTGGGAGACCAGAGGTTTCCCATCCAAGCCCTGACCAGGCCTGGCCCTGTTTAAGCGACTATAGACTGCTCCAACATCTCTGATCACTCCAAATCCAAGTTTAGGTGAGTAAAAGTGAGAGGAAACAAGTGTAAGAAACAAGTGTAAGATTTGTACAGAGCAGGTCTGCAGTAAGTGAGTGTAAACTCAAGCGTATGTCAAACAGCAATAAACACATTTATATTAATGTTTAATTATGCATCACCGGCCGAGCCCCACCACCACCACCTGGAACCTAAAGCAAATAAACAGCCCCACGAGCCAAATGCTAAAGGCTAACGCTAAATGTGTTGTGCCAGACCTTCTCACTATTCTAAGGGTTCGCGCAGCGTTCGCATGTGTGGATCAGGTGACTGTGCTGCATAAGGTGAAGCTCACAGATACACAAACATGCAACACCAACGACCACTGTTGAACACAAGACACACATCTGGAATCATTTCACGCACTTTTCAACACAGAAACTTCCAAATCACAGCGCTTAGCTCGTTTAGTCTAAATTCAGCTAAAAACCAGGAGACGTGATCAAAATATTTAAAGATTTATTTGGTTATCTAAAAATTTGACTTGATTTTAATGTATGTCCTGTTATAGTCAGGCATGGCATATGAAAAACAGAAAGCTCACTAAGAAAGTTTTTTTTTTTTCTTTGTCACATATTGTATGGGTAACTTTCCTGCAAAATGAAAATATACTTTACTTTTTAACAAACACAGATTAAATTATATATGTATATTTTTGGGTGATGTTTATAATTGTAGTTCCTGGTAAGACGGGCAGATATGACACGCACAGAGGTCATTACATAACTTATCTGGCAACTACGATGTAAACCAAGGCCAAGACATGTCCCCGGCTGTGATGGAGTGACAACACCTGTATTCTGTTAAACGAACGTCTACACCGCCAGAGTCATGACTTCATCCAAAACGCAAAGACGGTTTACGTGCAGTGGACTTTTCAGTGTAAACGACGTAGGCAGAGGGATTCCGTTTTAGACGCTACTTCCTGTATTTTTGAGCTTTTTTTGATTATTTTGTTTTTTACCGATGTAAATAGGGCTGGGTATCATTAAGGAGTTGCCGATACGATACACACCTCGATACACAGGCCGCGATACGATACATATCTCGATACAGCGCACTTTCGATTCGATATGATATATTTCAAATCGATTCGATACGGTTCAATAAAAAGTAAAGGCTAAATCGTGGCTGTGATACTAAAAGTCTTTGTTAAACCACGTCTTGTCCAAAGTTGATATGAAACACAAACATTTTAATCATCAAAACTGTAAAAATGTCAAATGTGTCGCATAAATGAGTTTCCTTTCACTCCACAAGCAACAAAACTGTAGCACTGTAACAAAATAATTTAGTAAAACCTAAAAATAATCTTGGTGATATATCGATACAGCAGCCCACGATATTGATACTGTATCATCACATTAAACGATACGATATATCGATATTCCAATATTTTTGCACACCCCTAGATGTGAAAGTCTGATATTTGGATTTACCACAGGTTCTACCTCACCAAACCAAGTCAGAACCTCCTTTAAAGCGTCTTCATGTTTTTCAAGTGATATGAACTTAATCAGGAGTAAAGGCAGGAGAAGCCAATACTACCGAGCCAGAGCTACTACAGCTACTACATGTGTGTACAGATTTGACGTAAAGGAATCTCTTTAACATGACCCTGCCTTTCTCAGAAGACCCACTTAAAATAGCCCCGATAGCAACGCGATGACAGCAAGCATCTTTACTCAACCCTGGCAAGCGCTCAAGAATTCACCAACAAACAAATCAGTGACAAACCTGCGGCATAAAAACATACAGTGGTCATTTATAGTAGAGCCCGACCGATATATCGGTTGGCCGATATTATCAGCCGATATGCTTGCTGATAGGGGCCGATATTTCACGTGGGCATGTTATACCTCGTTATAAAGCTTAGACTCTCTACATTATGTTTATTTAATCCAATTTACAGGCAGATAAATGTCCAAATATGTGGCTCCACATCAGTATTTATCTGTGGAGTCATTTGTCAGTGTGTGTGTGTCCATACTGTCCCTGAACACACCACAGAGTCATGTGTGTTTGTTTACACCTGCAGACATAGATCCATGTGCGCAACATTGAGACTTTCTTTTTAAGGACAATTGGTTTGAGTCTGGATTAAAAGGACATTTATTAGTGCAGATTTGTGATGTGGGAGGAGCCTGTGTGACGCTGAGTGTTGGAAATATGTCGAGCTGGTTTTGGTTCGTTCTGATTGGTTAGTGATGATCTGCTGTGTCTCTCACACATAAACAGACTGTTTTCTATTGGTCTATTGTAAAGTGATTATATTGGTCGTATATTTATTACTGAACCTGCATTGATGTAAATGAGCTGTGAACAGACGTGTGAATGATGAAATTTGCACATATAATTAATTACCGCGTCGCGCAGCATTTACGGCTAAAGGCTAATAACGATTGTTTATTTACTCGCTAGTAGTGATGAGTCGGTCGCGAACGAAGCGGCTCTTAGATCCGGCTCTTTGACATGAACGACAGGAGCCTGATCCTTATTGGGAGTCGTGTTTTCTCTTTCTCTCACTTTTTTTCTCTTCACGTTGCATACAGACTCGTGGGACTTTGACAGCGGCTAAAAACGAAACGTTCAAAAAATCTGCGTGTGCATAGGGTAAAAAAAACTTGCATAAATATATTCAGCATAAAATAAATAAACCAGGACTAATCTTGGGGTCGAGAGAGGGAGAGAGATAGAGTCCCGACACTCAGTCCTGGTTCAGTTCTGGTTTAGTCCTGTTTTAGACCTGCCTTAGACCTGCTTTAGTCCTATGACATATGATGTAAAGAGGCAGAATAACAATAAATGTTGCCTAAATAAACCCAGTTTAAAATCCACCAGAGCCAAACCTAAGTTTTTTTAAATAATTCAAGATTTACAGTGAATTTCTACATCCCTAAATATATCGGCAGCTCCAACTCCCATTATATCGGTATCATATTGGCCACAACAAAATCTATATCGGTCGGGCTCTAATTTATAGCAAATGCCAATACCTCCGCAGGTTGAAATGCAATCTCAACAGAAAGAGCTCTTTAAAAATGGAGGCAAATGAGGCCGCTCAGTATTATATCGAAATGGCATTAATAAGAGTCGGCACAATCATCAAATCACAAAAACTGCAACTCATACTTTGCAGTGGCATCAACCCGAGGAGGGGTGTAGTGGGGGAATGTCCGCCAGTTACCATGGAAACACAACGCACACACGCAAACGCTGCCAAGCAATGCTGCATTTTATTGTTCTTGGGGAAAATCGACCTCCATCTCCACGAACAGAGTAAATACAGAGCGTCAAATGACTCCTCAGGAATCGGTAAAATGACATAAACAAGGCCCGACATTTGGTCTCACTACATTCTTTGTAGTGACATTTACACTTTCTTTCGCATCAATTCACAGAAGACAGAAGTTTTTTTAGTTTTATTTTGTTTTGTCCTGAACATGTAATAGTCAAATTGCCATAATTGAGTCGCTGACAGCTAACATTAACTAATAGACTATTTATTTGCAGGAGCGAGCGATACCTGACACATTAAACTTTATGGGGCGTCTGTATTTTCTCCGACTGTTGCAAAGGAACGCATTTACAACGGATGTCTGGAGAACTGACTCGGATTTATCGACCACCGACAGTCAAACGAATGCAGGGTAAGCGTCGAGTTTTCAGACGATCTTAAGAAAAAATACAAAACGGATGAAACGACACATTTTCAAGAGCCTGTGATTGATATGAATGTTCATGGTCCAAGTGTGACTAACTGGAAAACTCTTGGCTCATGTAACGTTATGAGAGAGACTTGTTTAACTCAGATCAAACAGTGCTTACAGTTAGCGTCACACAGCCACAGAATGTTGATGATATAAGCTGTAAACCAGGGGAGTCCAAACTTTTTTCATCAAGGGCCACATATCTAAACACAGATGAAGCAGAGGGACGATCGAGGGCCGTAGACTGGGGCTCAGTACAGGGAATAATTGAAATTAGGGATGGGCATTAGATGAAAATTTCTTAATCGATTGTCGGAAGAATTATCGATTAATCATTAACGTTTTTATATTAAAATGATCATCATTATTATTACTATCTGCACTAATCTGCATAAATAAATTCAACTTTACGACATATAAACCGTAACGACTCTAGATCCACATCAGCTGTTTGACATTATAATGTGTTTAATTCAGTTTTGTTCAAATCTCACAGAAACAAAACTTAAAACCACATCACTAATTTACATAAACTAAGCGAAGATAAAACTCCAGCTCTTGTGTCGCTGATGTGGTTCAACTTGTGTTGGATTAAAAGACATGACTCAGGTGAATACAGGTCAGTGTGACCAGATTTGCGTTTGTCAAAACCAGGACAGCGTACGGGGGGAGGGGGGCGGGGCCTCGTCATCGGCATTGCACGACTTTCACCTAGAAAAACTTTTTCCCACTGGACACAGAAACATATGTGCTGCTTTATACACTGTGCACATGGACTCACACTTGTCCCCAACGCAACGGAAAGTGTGGAATTTCTTGTACAAATCATCGTTAAATCCACATTTGTGCTTCGGTTCGTTACAGACTGACCCACTGTTTGTGTCTCGCTCCTTCTGATGCAGAGACACATGTACACACCTGTTTGGTCACGATACACACAGCAACCTACATTCAGTTTGTCGATTAAAATGAACGTAATCGATGAAATTCTTAATGATCAATTATCGATTAATCACGCCCATCCCTAATTGAAATATTGCATGTTTAACACGTTTGAATGAGCCATCAGTCTTTATTCATGCCAAGATCCTTAAAACCACAAAATAAATATTAAATATGAGCTTTATCAAGGTAGATTTTCAAAAAAACTTGCAGTAAAAAAATGTTTTAAATGATGCAAGGTAATTTGGGCCAATTCACCTGGAAGCTTGAGGGCCAAGAAACATTTGTCTGAGGGCCGCATTTGGCCCCCGGGCCACAGTTTGGACATGCCTGCTGTAAAGTATCTATTGTTTAAATGACAGAACGCAATTTTATATCTGAATATTTCACTTGCAGTTCAGACCTCGACAAACGTGTTCAGAACTGCATGGGATTCGTTCATATTTCAGTCTTTTATTGCTCCTGGAACGGTTTACAACTTGCACTCAGACCTTTAAAAAGTGGGATTCTGTTCAATCACAAATCGAATCAGAGTCAGTAAAAGGCTTGCGCACAGTTTAGACCTCTACAAACGTGTTCTGAAATGCATGTGATTCTTCTAGTAGTTTGCCAGTTCGGATTTCAGTGTTCTCGTAAACGTTAATGCTCCCGGCCCGTTTAATATGTACTGCAGCTTGATCTCGCGACGCTTTTCAAATCTAAGAAACCGTAAAAGTAGACGTACTCCGAAAAACTGGAACTGGATATTGCGCATATACAGTGTTGGGAAGGTGACTTTTAAAATGTATTCCCCTACAGATTACAGATTACACACCCCAAAATGTAGTTTGTAACGTAATCCATTAAATTACTTACAGTGAGTAACGTAATCTGAATACTTTGGATTACTTGATTTGCTGTGAGACCAGGATATCGTAACATAAGAAGTTTTGTCTGCTAAAAGACAATAAAAAGCCCAGACTTTACTTAACCAGATTAAAAATATTATTGATAGAAGACAAGGAGACACGTCCACATGGCATGATTTAGCCCTGTTAAATCCTGGTTTAGACCTGGTTTAGTCCTGGTTTAGTCCTGGTTTAGTCCTGGTTTAGTCCTGGTTTAGTCCTGGTTTACACCTGGTTTACACCTGGTTTAGACATGGTTTGGACCTGGTTTGGATCTGGTTTGGATCTGGTTTAGTCCTGGTTTAGTCCTGGTTTAGTCCTGGTTTACACCTAGTTAAGACCTGGTTTAGTCCTGGTTTGGATCTGGTTTAGACATGGTTTGGACCTGGTTTGGATCTGGTTTAGTCCTGGTTTAGTCCTGGTTTACAACTAGTTAAGACCTGGTTTAGTCCTGGTTTGGATCTGGTTTAGACATGGTTTGGACCTGGTTTGGACCTGGTTTAGTCCTGGTTTAAACCTGGTTTACCTGGTTTAGTCCTGGTTTAGTCCTGGTTTAGTCCTGGTTTAGACTTGGTTTGGACCTGGTTTGGATCTGGTTTAGACATGGTTTGGACCTGGTTTAGTCCTGGTTTACACCTAGTTTAGACCTGATTTAGACCTGGTTTGGATCTGGTTTAGACATGGTTTGGACCTGGTTTGGATCTGGTTTAGTCCTGGTTTAGACCTGGTTTTAGTCCTGGTTTACACCTAGTTTAGACCTGGTTTTAGACCTGGTTTAGTCCTGGTTTACACCTAGTTTAGACCTGGTTTTAGACCTGGTTTAGTCCTGGTTTACACCTAGTTTAGACCTGGTTTAGACCTGGTTTAGTCCTGGTTTACACCTAGTTTAGACCTGGTTTTAGACCTGGTTTAGTCCTGGTTTACACCTAGTTTAGACCTGGTTTTAGACCTGGTTTAGTCCTGGTTTAGTGTCCGGCAATGAGTGAAATTACCGAGAAAAAAAAAACAGGAAAATACCGCCGTGTAATCCATTTATTTCAACAACGTAACTGTAATCCAATTACCACTCACTGAAACAGTAACTGTAACCGAATACAGTTACTCATCATTTGTACTCTGATTACGTAACTCCGGTACTTGTAATCTGTTACTCCCCGACACTGGACATATAGCGTTAATGCACAGAACGGGCAGAAACGCGCGCTCGGATAGATACGTGCTAATTTGGGTTCCTTGCGGGAGTTGAGTGGCAGAGAGCAGCATGTGATCCGTCTGTAGGGTTGACAGTTGGAGATGGATGGAAGCCTCACATGACACTGGGCTGTTACGAAAGCGCGCGGGCGGAGGAAGACGCTAAAGCTGTCACAAACATGAGAAGACTCGGCCATACCAGAAGCCAAGAGTCCGATGCCAACCCTAAAGAAATCTGTGGTGAGGGTGAACTTTGGAAACGGACAGTGTTGGGAAGGTGACTTTTAAAACGTAATCCCCTACAGATTACAGACCTCAAAATGTAGTTTGTAACGAAATCCATTAAATTACTTAAGGTGAGTAATGTAATCTGAATACTTTGGATTACTTGGTTTGATGTAGAGAAGCAAAGACGAGAAAATCTTCACGTAAGATGTTTTGTCTGATAAAAGCCCAGACTTTACTTAACCAAATTTTTTAAAAGTATTGATAGAAGACGAGGAGACACGGTCCACACAGCAGGATTTAGTCCTGTTAAATCCTGTTTGAGACATAGTTTAGACCTGTTTTTTATCTTGGTTTAGTCCTGGTTTAGACCTGGTTTAGTCCTGGTTTTAGTCCTGGTATTAGACCTGGTTTAGATCTGGTTTTAGATCTGGTTTAGATTTGGTTTTAGATCTGTTTTAGATCTGGGTTTAGATCTGGTTTAGATCTGGTTTTAGATCTGGTTTTAGATCTGGTTTTAGATCTGGTTTTAGATCTGGTTTAGATCTGGTTTTAGATCTGGTTTTAGATCTGGTTTTAGATCTGGTTTTAGATCTGGTTTTAGTCCTGGTTTAGATCAGGTTTAGCCCTGGTTTAGATCAGGTTTAGCCCTGGTTTAGTCCTAGTTTAGACTTGGTTTTAGACCTGATTTTAGACCTGGTTTTAGATCTGGGTTTAGTCCTGGTTTAGATCAGGTTTAGCCCTGGTTTATTCCTAGTTTAGACTTGGTTTTAGACCTGGCTGGTTTTAGATCTGGTTTTAGATCTGGTTTTAGATCTGGTTTTAGATCTGGTTTTAGATCTGGTTTAGATCTGGGTTTAGATCTGGGTTTAGATCTGGGTTTAGATCTGGTTTTAGATCTGGTTTTAGATCTGGTTTAGATCTGGTTTTAGATCTGATTTAGATCTGGTTTTAGATCTGATTTAGATCTGGTTTTAGTCCTGGTTTAGATCAGGTTTAGCCCTGGTTTAGTCCTAGTTTAGACTTGGTTTTAGACTTGGTTTTAGACTTGGTTTTAGACCTGGTTTTAGACCTGGTTTAGTCCTGGGGGGGGAACACGATCGTTTTGACTGTTGACCGTGACACCCACACTCATCAGAAAAATGTCCAACATGAGAAAAGTGGAGCCGAGTGCAGGATTTTACAACAAAAATTGACTTATTCCTATTTGCAAACAAGTTCATGTTAAAATTAAATTTTTCTTAAAGTTTCAGGTTGTTCATAATATTATAATGTAAAAGAAAGAGTTCATCAATTTAAGTAAGTAAGTCTTTATTTATATAGCGCTTTCACAGACATTTTCTGTCCCCAAAGACACTTTATTCAGCATTATTCATTCACTCTACACCTGGTGATGGTAAACTACTATTGTAGCCACAGCTGCCCTGGGGCAGACTGACAGAGGCGCGGCTGCCATGCCACTCCTCGCCATCGGTCCCTCCGACCCCCACCATCACTCATACACACACCACTTTCACACTAGGCAATGTGGACGAAGTGTCTTGCCTAAGGACACAATGATTGAATTGATTGTATATTTGAACTGACCTTGACTATTTTGGGTTGATGGGGGAAACCGGAGCCCGGAGGAAACCCATCCAGACACGAGGAGAAACATGCAAACTCCACACGGAAAGGCCCAGGCGACCCAGGGATCGAACCCAGAACCTTCTTGCTGTGAGGCATGAGTGCTAGCCACTCAGCCACCGTGCTGCCAATTTAGAAAGATTTCTGTAATAGATTTGTGTTTCTCTGCACAAATATTTGAACTTATTGTTATTTTTGGGGTTTATATGCCATGAGTTTTCTGATCCGGCCCCTTTGGGATCAAAATAGGTTGGATACGGCCCCTGGACCAAAATGAGTTTGACACCCCTGATCTACAGGATCATTTGCCACATTTGCTTCTCCCAGACTCCAGGGAGGTGCGACCTGAGTTTGGATCCTCGTGTGATTTTGAATCCACTGCTCTCGTTGTGTTTGTGGTGTCAGCGTGACTCTGAGCTGCTCCGTCATAACCACAAAACATCACCACAACCGCAAAACATCACCACAACCGCACAGTTACGAGAGCACCAAAGGCACAAGGAATGACGGATGATACAAACTCAAACTCGCTTTTCTTTGGTCAACCACAACCGACCACGACCACTGGCCACTAGAGGCGGGAGTGGGATTAACAGACTAAACAATGATACTTCAAACGTTGCAGCCATTGCCATTTCGGTTTGATTGAGATGAATCTTGCAAAATGATTGTTGGTTGCAGCCAGTGTTGGGGAGTAACAGATTACATGTAATCATCCCCTGTCCCTTCTTTTTTTTTTTTTTTTTTTTTTGGCAATTCCAATCATTGCCGGAAACTAAACCAGGTCTAAACCAGGTCTAAACTAGATCTAAACCAGGTCTAAACCAGGACTAAACCAGGACTAAACCAGGACTAAACCAGGACTAAACCAGGACTAAACCAGGTCTAAACCAGGTCTAAAACCAGGTCTAAACTAGATCTAAACCAGGACTAAAACCAGGACTAAAACCACGTCTAAACTAGATCTAAACCAGGTCTAAACCAGGACTAAACCAGGACTAAATCATGCTACTTGGATGTATCTCCTCCTCTTCTATCAATAATATTTTTTATATGGTTAAATAAAGTCTGGGTTTTTCATTTTCTTTTATCAGACAAAACATCTTATGTTACGATTTCCTTGTCTTTGCTTCTCTACAGCAAATCAAGTAATCCAAAGTATTCAGATTACGTTACTCACTTTAAGTAACTTAATGGATTCCGTTACAAACTACATTTTGGGGTGTGTAATCTGTAATCTGTAGGGGATTACATTTTAAAAGTCACCTTCCCAACACTGGTTGCAGCAGGACTAAAGCAGGACGAGATCAGACCAGAACTTACACATCCAATTCACTTACAATTATAACAGGATGATTTAAACCAACTGTAATTACAAAGTGCCAGTAGAAAATGCAATCATATATCTGAAAACCCACAGTAATTGTAATGTTTTGGCACTAAACCTTCTGAGGTGACACGTTTGCCCTTTGGCCTGTGTCCGAGAGAAGCAGATCTGTGAAATGTACAGTATGCTGCGGGCCGTGGTCATGTGAGAAACTGGAGAGCTCTGACACAGCAGCAGCCACACACGTCAGGGGAGGGCATCCGGCTGAATCCGAGCCAAGAGTTCTGGAGGACACGGGCTTGCACTGAACATATCAAGTAGCTGTGTGTGAACATTAAAATATGGCCAATCATTGTAAATCAGAAAGCATTCTTAATACACAGCATAGAAATAAAAAGAAAAAAATCCATGTTGAAACATCTATTATAGAATTACCTTTTGTAGTGTTGACACAGTGCTAAAATTTCACTCGATTTTAGATTTAAAACGGGGAATTATGAGGGGTGTAATGATTGATTAAGCAGATTGCTCACCATGACAAATACTTATTTTCATGCAGAACTTAAAAAAAAGGACACATACTGTATATAAAATTAAAAAGGACCTTAAATGAGGGATGCTCACTGTCATTTTTTATGCAAAACATCCAAATATTATGGCCCAAAAATACCCAGTTGACATATGTTATTAGGTTCTTTTTTTCAGACCTAGAGTGTTATTTCACACCTGACAGTTTGTTCTGTTCACTAGCGTCTTCCTCAGAGTCACGTGATGTTGCTGTGACGTGTCTGATCAGCTGATTTAAACAGGGTTTGTCTCTGTCTTCCTACCGGTGGAGGCAGGACGACAGCGCCACCTGCAGTCCCACTTCCTCAGGACAGAATCCCAGGTGTGTGAGAGTAAAAAAGCCCCTCGTCCCGGTTTACAGTCCTGTGGGCATGTTTCCGTATTTCGATTGCTTCTTTAATCCAGCGAAATACGGATATATATTTTGCTTTGGAAATGTTTAGGTTTTTTGTACGTTGAGCCGTTACAATTCTGTGTTATAATTTAATCCACTAGATGGCGCCTGTGCGCTTTGCCTAAACAATGTTATGCGCAGTTTGACAATTTTAATGTGTATTTTTTTGTTCAATATAGATTAATAGCAAGGTTTAGGTATTATAAGATTTGTTGTTGGTAAACAGTAATTGTCAGATTGTCATAAATGGTTAAATGCTTAAAAGGAGTAAAAGGTACACTGTAAGAGCTAATTGTTTTTTATTTCCCTTTTTTGTAGCTCTTACGGTGTGTTTACAAACAAGGCCCAAAAATAAAAGTTGTGAACCATCAGTATATGAGATCATCATTTCAACCGGGATGCTACAATAACTGTGATTATCTTTGTTGGCAGTTATCCCAATGATACAAACTGTACCACAGACAAACATACAAGCTACTGAAACACCAAAACATGAAACAAAGCACAACTCCGGCTCCAAAAGTCACGGCGGCTTTAGCGTTGGTGACCGTGACCCAGAATGTTTACAGGAGATGCAGCTAAAGGGAGCCTTCAAATGAACTCGCAGGGATACAGTGTCCACTGAGCCTGATGCATCTCCCTTCGTGAGACTGGACTCCGCTCCAAACACAACTCAACGATTAACAACACATACTGGAACTGACAGAACTGGATAAGTAGCTAACATCGTGCAAGTCTCAAATAGTACAGTGAACTTAAAAACATTTCACACTCAATTTCCATAGTAAGGAATTGACTCAATGTCCGATACTAATTACGTTACTTATCTTACCATGAGATCTCGTATCTGTTCTGATAAAGCTCAAAACCACACCAAATCTGTTCAAGAAAGCTCAAACTTAGGCTGCGTTCAGACTGCAGCCTGAAGTGACCCAAATCAGATTTTTTGGCCCCTATGTGACCTGTATCTGATCTTTTAATGTCAGTCTGAACCACACAGATCCAATTTTTTCAAATGTGACCAAGGACACTTGGATATGTGCTCCTGAAACTGATACATATCTGATCTTTTGACATGTGACTTCAGTGTGAACGGCCAAAGCGCATTCATCCACCTACACGTTATCAACAAGACACAAACGTCACTATTCTGCGCTGAAGTAGGCGAAAATTGTTAATGAACTCCGTGTCACTGAAGTGAAGCACATCACCACTCACCACTCTTGGCTCCGTCTCCACATCCACACGTTCCTTTCAACGGACGTCGCTGCCGCTGTCCCACAAAACCACGACCAAAAACGGCTCCTTAAAACAAGTAAGTTGTTCATGTTCTGGCTCCGGTACGAGAGGAACTTTAAAATCTCCAGGTGCTCGATGCTGCGTCCATGTTTGGACAACTTCTGTAAACACAGAAACGCTCGCTGCGGTTGACGTCGTCGTGTCTCCAGTGTCACATGCGGGACATTTTTGGGTCGTTTTACGTTCACACAGGGGATCGAATACAAGTCGCATTTAATTGGAAATGTGAACAACCTCGCAAAAACATCGGATTTCACAAAAAAATCGGAATTGAGCGTTAAGCCCTGCAGTCTGAACTAGGGACAGGCATTCGATGAAATTTTCTTAATCGATCGTTGGAAGAATTAACGATCGATTATCGATTAATCTTTAACGTTTTTATATTAAAATTATCATCATTATTATTACTATCTGCACTAATCTGCATAAATAAATTCAACTTTACGACATATAAACCGTAACGACTCTAGAGCCACATCAGCCCGTTTGACATTATAATGTGTTTAATTCAGTTTTGCGCAAATCTCACAGAAACGAAACTTAAAACCGCATCGCTAATTTGCATAAACTAAGCGAAGATAAAACTACAGCTCTTGTGTCGCTGATGTGGTTCAATTTCTGTCGGATTAAAAGACATGACTCAGGTGAATACAGGTTAGTGTGACCAGATTTGTGTTTGTCAAAACCAGGACAGCGTACGGGGGGAGGGAGGTGGGGACTCGTCATCCACATTGAGCGACTCTCACCTGGAAAAACTTTTTCCCACTGGACACAGAAACATATGTGCTGCTTTATACACTGTGCACATGGACTCACACTTGTCCCGAACGGAAAGCGTGGACTTTCTTGTACAAATCATCGTTGCACATCGTTCGCATTTGCACTTCAGTACGTTACAGACTGACCGACTGTTTGTGTCTCGCTCCTTCTGAGGCAGAGACACATGTACACACCTGTTTGGTCACGCTACTACAACCTACATTCGGTTTGTCAATTAAAATGAACGTAATCGATGAAATTCTTAATGATCAATTATCGACTAATCACGCCCATCCCTAGTCTGAACATAGCCTTAGTCTTGTTAATGTGATTTTTTGCAGAATCAATACCTGCTCAAATGAGTCTAGTTTCAATATTAGGTTTAGTATTGATTAGTATCTGATATCCGATGCTTTTGACAACACTACAGTCAAACAGAAGCACTGAACAACAGGCTCTCATAATGCAAAAACAGGTGAGACAATCCTACACGGACAACTGTAGTCATAATTTTACATAAACAATGATTTTATGATATTTTTTCCTTGTATTACAATTTTCAACTCCATTTTAGTTAGCTCAAGATTAGTTTAAAAAAAATAAAGTAAAGCAAAGTAGTCAGTATTTCTTACTTTTGCTCCAAACAATCTGCTCTTAGTGTCAGAGGATTGACAATTCATAAACTCAAATTCACTATTCACAGTTTAGGCAGTTCATCTACTGAGATACTCACTATACGATTTGCTTATTAAAATCAGAAAGTGCCCATTATTTTCTAAAGACAAGAACAATTATTTTATAGTACAGTAACGATGGATCAAAGGTTAGAAAAAAGGAACGGCCATTAAGCTTTCAAAAGAAAGTCTAATAATTGCCACTAATACTTGAGCGCCTCTTTAAGAAGATGGGTCAAATGGATTACATAACAGCATTAACACAGTTTAGAGAGAGGTTGTAGGACCTCATGTAAAGGAACAAGATACTTTATTTGATGGAAAACCTGCAGCCATGTTTAACTGAAGCTTGTGTTATTTATTAATTAATTAACTATTTCACTTTTGGAGCGTAGTTACCAGTGTTGGGAAGGTGACTTTTTAAAATGTATTCCCCTACAGATTACAGATTACATACCCCAAAATGTAGTTTGTAACGTAATCCATTAAATTACTTAAAGTGAGTAATGTAATCTGAATACTTTGGATTACTTGATTTGCTGTAGAGAAACAAAGGAAGAAGGAAATCTTCATATAAGATGTTTCGTCTGATAAAAGAAAATGAAAAGCCCAGACTTTCCTTAACCGTATTAAAAATATTATTGATAGAATGGTTTCGTCCTGTTAAATCCTGTTTTAGATCTATTTTAGACCTGGTTTAGACCTGGTTTAGATCTAGTTTAGACCTGGTTTTAGACCTGGTTTTAGACCTGGTTTAGACCTGTTTTAGATCTATTTTAGACCTGGTTTAGATCTAGTTTAGACCTGGTTTTAGCCCTGGTTTAGACCTGGTTTTAGACCTGGTTTTAGTCCTGGTTTTAGTCCTGGTTTTAGTCCTGGTTCAATCCTGATTTAGTCCTGGTTTAGTGTCTGGCAATGAATGGAATTACTAAAAAAAAAAAAAAAAAAAAAAAAAAAAGGGATTTAGCCCAAAATGTAAAAACAGGACAATACCGCAGTGTAATCCATTTATTACCAATTACCACTCACTGAAACAGTAACTGTAACTGAATACAGTTACTCATAATTTGTACTCTGATTACGTAACTCTGGTACATGTAATCTGTTACTCCCCAACACTGGTAGTTACTCTTGACAGGCGGGTGCATACAACAAGGACCAACCAAACCTAGTTCCCTGCTGGTTAAGGAAGTCCAGTGTGTGTTTTCTGTCAGACTCGGTCATGCACAGCCTTTGTTTTGGTGACCAGTGTTCACTACAACGCTCCAGTGTCCTCCTCTGTTGTCAAGACGCACTGCCAACACAAAATACTGCAGCCAACAATTGGTTCAAGTGACAGTAGTTGTACTTTGCACCATGTTAACGTCATTAAGCTCCATAAAGAAACGTGACAACACTGGCATGGACTGGGTCTGTTGATAACACACCAGATAAACTTGATTATAGCGGGACATGTGCATTACATCTCAATTATAAGACTACTTTATGAGCTACTGGTGTCTAATCTGTGTAGTTTCGATTTACATTTTATGACCAATCTAAAGGGTGTAGCACTTTGGGATTTCTATAAACTGGTAAATTAGTAAATTCGTTTCCAGTGAAATATTATGAAATAATGTTTAAAATCTCAATACACTATTTATTATGTAACAAAGGGGACAGCTGCCTTAACGTGACATCTAGTGACGCTCCAGAGCTAATAAAATGATTTATTACACGTTTAAATAGACCGGATTTGTAGATCAAGCTTGCATAAACACGGATTTATCTTAAAATGTGTCCGTAATGTGTAAAGTTGGACAAAACGCGGGCCACGCGTGCGTCCGTCCTGTTAGCGTCTGCTGTTAGCATTAGCACGCTAACCCCAACAACAAGCACAACAACACCACGTCGCGCACGTCCTCTGCACTTTTCATCACCTAAAACAACCCCAAACGGCTTAGAAATTTTACTAAATCAACAACAGGCTTTGGACACGTTTACAGTCTCATAGTGCACGCGTAAAACGTACAAATCCAGTCAAAATAAAGCAAAACAGAACATATTTGGGAAGTATTTTTACCTGAACGCGGGCTCCTCTTTGTTACATCTTGGAGGCGGCGAGGAAAAAGCGTTATTTTTCTTGTTGAAAAGTTTCTGAAACAGCGTCGGAGGCATCGTGTACCAAAATCAATTCGGTACAAGAAGTCTAGCGTCTGCCAGAGCTTCTCTGATCAAGCCCGAGGACGATTGTTCCTTGAAACTGCGTGGTCCATGGGTGTCAGAGTCATATGACAGGCATTAGTCACAGTGCGGATCTGCCTGGATACCGGACCCCGAACTATTTTCTGATTGGTTGAAACCGGCGGCAAAAAATCGGATTGGTTGATATTTTTGTCCCCGTCACATGGTTTAAGGACTCACTTCGGGTTTGTGTTATGCTGGGAAGCCACACAAGAACGCATTTGACTAAGTAAATCATGTGCAACTTCAGTAAAAAAAAAAAAAATAGGCCTACATTCCAACACATCAAAATAAACAACTTTTTTGTGAAAGGGAAGGAAACTATAACTTAAGAGGCTTTTTGAATTTTAAATTGCCTCGTGCTCGAACGACAAGAAAAAGTTTTTGTGTCTCTGTTTGTGGTGTGAAATTATGGAATAACTTGAAAATAAAATTTAAACTTTGTTCAAATATACATGTATTCAAAAGGGCAATTAAAAAATGTATTATTTCAAAAATACTGTGCAGAAGAAATTAGTGCTTAGTGTATATGTGTGCATGTATGTATATGTATATATAATGTGTATGTAGGTATGTATATATTATGTCTGTGTATATGATGTGTACTATCTATCTGTGTACATAATATACATATATTTGTTGTTGTTGTTAGATTTGTAATGCAATGCAGGTACTGTGCAATTATTGCTTATAATGTACAGGAAATGAGAAGTCTGTATGTGTTCTTTGTTAATTTGGGACGGTAGAAAAAAGGGATGGGGTTAAATAAGTATTTACTTTCTCCCACTCCTTTTTCGGACACAAGGAAAATTCTGCATAACATTTATTTTGCCTGTTATTATAGAATAGAAATAGTTACTTTTTGTGTTATATCTATGTATTTACGTGTTGTTGTTTTTTGTGTTTTTTTTAATGTTCTATGTAATTACTGTCCGAATAAATATTCATTCATAATAAGTCAACTGAAGCATGCCTGGTTATTGCAACAAAATGTATAAGCCAAGCTCTTTCACTTTGTTGAAGTGTGAGTGAACTACTGGAAAAATAAAACTGAAATGCATAGTAAATTACTTCTTAAAATAGGCCTATATGAAAATAAATATAGTTGAAATAAACATTTAAACAGGGTAGTTTTACTTAACAAATTTAATCGCAGTTCACAAAAATATCAGTGGATAATAAATCTGGTCCAAAATATAATATTCAGATTTCAAGCAATTTTAACTTCCATTTTAAACAATTTTCATCCATCTAAGACTATTTAGAGTTATATAAGATGTTAAAGGTGTGTTATCACGTAACTTTTCATCTATTTAAGGCTATAGTTTAACGCATTTGAATATGTAAATCATGTGCAACTTCAATAAAAATAGGCCATCAAGATAATAAGTCAACTGAAGTATGCCTAGTTGAAACAGTTGAAATAAAGAACTACCACTAACAGTTGAAATAAACATTTAAAGAAAAAACAACAACATAGTTTTACTTAACAAATTCAATCGCAGTTCACAAAAATATCTTACGGCATGACATTTATTCAAGGACACACAATAAAATGTGAAAAATGCACAACAGCATAACAGAAGATCGGCCAACAGAGACAAGACAACGACATAAGCAAGTTTAGCTCGTAAAGCAAGAGTGACATCTAGTGGTCAAATAGTCATGGACACATAAACACAGACTCACTATGATTTGACAATATTTCCTTTTTTTTTTTTTTTTTTCTTTTTCTTTTTAAACCTCACATGAACTTGCGGGAATACTGAACAACAGATTTCAAGATTTATTTAAGTCTACAACGTTTGTTTTAAAGGAGCATATTTCTAAAGAGATCGTTTGGCTTCACAAAACAAAAATATCAATTTTGTATAGGCTACCAGTATAAACATCTATGAGTAAAAAAAAAAAAAAAGAACTGGGTAAACAATGTCCAACTGAATAATGAAACTGTTCCAAAATATAATATTCACATTTCAAGCAATTTTAACTTCCATTTTAAACAATTTTCATCCATCTAAGACTATTTAGAGTTATATAAGATGTTAAAGGTGTGTTATCACGTAACGTTTTGGTGCATGGTCCACAACCTGCCTGTTTCTAAAGGAGATGATATTGCTTGCCTGGAATGTTCCACAGTATGGTAGGGGTGTGCAAAAATATAAAAATATCGATATATCGTATTGTTTAATGTGATGATGCAGTATCGATGGGCTGATGTATCGATATATCCCCAAGAGTATTTTTTGGTTCATTTTACTAAATTATTTTGTTACAATGCTACAGTTTTGTTGTTTATTTAGTGGAAGGAAACTTGTTTATGCAACACATTTGACATTTTCACTGTTTTGATGATTAAAATGTTTGTGTTTCATATGAACTTCGCACAAAAAGTGGTTTAACAAAGACTTTTAGTGTTAAAGTCATGATTTAGCTTTTATTTTTATTGAACAGTATCGACTCGATTTGAAATATATCGTATCGAATTGAAAGTGCACTGCATCGAGATATGTATCGTATCGTGGCCTGTGTATTGAGGTATGTATCGTATCGGCAACTTCTTAATGATACCCAGCCCTACAGTATGGCATTAAACTTACTCATCTTGCATTTTGTGAAGTAGTGTTTCTTATTGCAAATAGTATGTTAAAAACATGCATTCTCACCATAAGATGGATCACCTCTCCACAGATCTTACCTGTGACTTGGCTTTATGTTATGTCCTTGGCCATAGTGTGGAACATTCCAGGAAAAGCAATTACATCTCCATAGAGACAAGCAGGTGCTGGGCAATGCACTGAAAAAACTTACTTCATGTTTAGTTTCCCTTCGCTGCTGTCAAAGGAAATATGATTGTACTGTTGAGTTTGGAACATCTTTTTCTCATTTTGGAGAAGTAACTTTCCTGTTCAGAGTTGGAGGCAAAGTCAAAAAACACTCCTCCATCGATGTCTTCGGTCTCTGTGTTCATCACCTCGGGCTCTATGTTCTGATGAGGGCTGGAGGGGGCACGCCTTCTCATCTTCTCTTTACTTCTCGGTTTGGGCCTTGGTGTGTTTTTTATTTTTTCAGAAAATAAAGGACTTCGGAACCACACCTGCTTTTTGAAACACATTTTTTTGATGAGAAGCTGCTGAAACAGATTGAATAACACACACTAAATTAAACTATGTATGACGTAATATCCAAATCTCACACCATCTGCACTGTTTTCTCTTGACCCTGCCTTTATTGTATTTTCTTCATTGGTACCTTGCTGCATTCTTTGCTTATTTTATTCATAATTTATTTTGCAATAATAATTTAGATATACAATGTTTTTAATATAATACTATGGTAGCAATTTCACATCACACAATTTGTTATACATGGGCAAGGTGGGAGATGTGTCTAGCCAAAGGACATAACAGAAGAAAGCAATGTACTATGCAGCCACGTACCAAGGATCTAACCGTCAACCTTTGGGTCTTAAAGGGATAGTTCAGGTTTTTTGACATGAACTTTTTACTGTATGTCACACTAACCACTGTCGGCTCACCAAAACGGCCAGGAGGAGTCAGTGTGGATGCACCACACTGCTGACGGGGATGACATACAGATTCATGTCAACAAACCTGAACTATCCCTTTAAAATGAACAATAAAAACACATACTTACAGCTGGTGGTGTTTGTGCTTTGTTTCAAAAAAAAAAAAAAAAAAAGAAGAAGATGAGCATTAGTTGCATGATGCACTTCAAAACTAAACATTTATTTCCGACCTTACCTTTTAATATTTCACCGTTGTCTGACACCCTTTGGTTTGAGCTAAACGTGATACATTCAGTTTAGTTTAGTTGAGATTTGCATAATACTGTAAACATGCACATTTCCATCACATTTCCACTCACACGAGGTCCTGAGGGTCATTTTCTGCAAGAATTGTGGGGGCATCTGGAAACACAATTTGACAGTGTAGGTTAATAACAGACAAATAATTACGCTGACAAACGTAAACTGCAATACTGATCCAAAACAACAAAATACTGCTCGACCAGGCCCTCGTATCATCAAGGCCCTGTATCATCATAGTGGCCTTCATTAAACCAAGCAACGGATTTTCATTTTTTGAACATTTATTACGACTAGGAGTTTGAATAAAAAAAAAAAAAAATCACAAAAAAGTACAGAGTTGTGTGCTGACTTAGGGGGTAGGTGAAAACAACTTCTTGAGCCCCCAAGTCTACAGTTCAGGACAACAGAGAATCACTCATGCATCAATCAGCGGAAACAGTTGCCTGGCCAGTCAAAACCACATACTTGGACCGTACCAATAGGAGGGTTTCAGTCACGTGATCATGATGATGCGCGAATTTCAGGTGGAGGGCAGGAAGTGAAGACAAACACGACAAACAAACACGGCTCTGGAGAACACAGATATGGAGAAGAGTTCTTATTGTCAGGATTTAGAGCCAGTAGCGAGGCAAAAGTACGAGCAGTTAGTCGACAAATATATTGGGCGTGACCCCGATCTTATTGAAAATGAGAGAATTTTCAACCGAAGTAAAAGATTTGCAGACAATCGAGGCAGAGGAGATCACAAACTATTGAACTCTTCAGACATCGTTCTACACCAGACAACAGATGAAGGCAAAGTACAAAAGTTTGGAGGCATAGAACTTTTTTTGTCAGTGGATGGATCCTCAACCTCGGTGCAAAACGCCTAAATGATGATTATGGTTTGGTCTTCGCCGGGGTGAGTGTTTCTCTTATTTTATGTGTATAGACGTTATGGGAAAAACTGCAGTGTATCGGCAGTGACCTCGATCTGAACTATTTAATGTCAACAAACTTCGTCAGCTGTTAGTCGTTAATGATTCGTTTATGTTTAGGTAAACCACAAAAAACAATTTAGCTTTGTAACAAACCTTTGACGAAGTGTTCACTGCAGACACGAGTATGAGCGAATTCTACTCCTCCCGACCGCAAACAGGTTTGTAATCCACTTTTGTTCTGTCGGCTTTTCCCATTTCTGACCTTTGTGGACGACTATATTCGGTTCTCTAAAAAAATCGCTTTTCCTTCTCTCGGTTAGAACGATTGGCACAGCCGTAAACTACACAACACATCGGCATTTTCCTCCAGTCAGTTCACTTCCTGCCCTCCATCTGATTTTGCGTGCTGACAAACTTTGCCTGTGACGTCACGTGAAACCCAGATATTCAACAAACTGGAGCTATATCCTGTCTCTTTTATATAATATATAATAAGATAAGATAATCCTTTATTGTCTCACATGGGAGAAATTTGTCTTGGGACAGGGGGGTAACATGATTTATCAAAAAAACAGGATAACACAACACAAAGCAGCACATAAACAAACACCATAAAACAAAGTAAATATGAGACTGAGTATGACCACGAGTGATGCACCAACAGGACTCTTAAATTATCCTTAACAGGCAAACCCTTGCATTCTTCTGTTCTATTAATTATTGCACATTCCCTAAGCCTATGTGTAGTTTTAATTGCACAATCCCTAAGCCTTTTATAATTATTTTTAACTGCACTATCTGAGTTTAGCAGATTAACAGCTAGTGGCACAAAAGAATGTTTGAATCTGTTCAGTTTAGTTTGGGACCCTGAACCTTCTGCCTGATGGCATCAACTCAAACTGACTGTGAAGAACATGGGTTGGGTCATTGATCACCTTCCTGCCGAGCTTCCTAACAGTCTCCTCAAAAATTTGCTGAAGTGAGCTTGGGGCCACTGCCATTATTTTACCTGCTCTTTTAGTCAAGGTAAAAATCTGTGCTTTAAGTTTGACTGACAGGTCACCAAACCATGTTGACATGCCATAGCGTAAGATAGATTCTATGCATGCTTTGTAAAACAACAGCATTACATTGGTGTCAACTCCATGTAACCTAAGCCGTCTTAAAAAATAGAGACGCTGGCTGATTCTTGAGCAGACAGACTGTACCTGTTCCATGCCTGTGATCAGCTGGTGGATTAACCAATCAGAGAAAAGCATAGTCACTCACGTCAAGACAAACATGACAGAGGACTGAGAGACAGCAAAATCAACAATCGCAGCACTAATCTCAAATCTACATGAATGAGAGACGTGCTACAAATGATCGGCTGTGATTCCGCTGTCCCACATTATAGGAGGGACTGGCTAGTGTCAGGGTCATGCAATAGAAATAAAACATGGACTAACCCATTCTAACTGATTACCAGTTGTAGCGACAATTTTAGTCCTAACCTTTTGTCATTTCTGGGTGCAGGGGATTGGCACATTAGATTGTAGAGCAGAAAGGAGTAGGATGGATGAAAAGATGTTTGATAATATTACAGAGTTGAGTAGTGAAAGCTGGACCACCGACCAAAAGGAGAGCGGTAAAAACCATGTGACCTTCTGTCACCCACACACCCAGTACATTGGCACCTGTGCATTTATATAGGGCTTGACTCCACCCTGCCCCCTTGTGGCCAAGCCGAATATAGGTCACCCTGTGCCCAGACAAACAGTGACACAAATTAACCCCAGCCTAAACGAAAGAAAAATGGCTCCTGCAGCAGTAAAAGCTCATAAAAGTGGATTTGGCATAATACGTCTCATTTCTCCACAATAGAAATTATTTTGTGTGTGCTCTTTTACCCATGATGGTGGACAGGTTGGGCGGCGAGTGCGTGTGGATGGTCTCAGCCTGGCTCAGGTCCAGCAGAGTGGAGTTCTTGGGCATGAGTGAGTCTGTGAGGTCCATGGGGAAAGTTCTCGATTCCCCTGGTAACACAAAAACAGTCCGAATGATGGAACAATATTTAAAGGTTGGTAAATAGTATAAAAACAATAAACAATGAAAGGAGGACAAATTTGATGGACAGAGTTGATGGAGCAACCAATTCATCTGAATAGATAATACTGATACTTGCAGGTGATGTCATCAGCATCTCCTGGGGATGTGACACGAACTGTAGGTTCTGCCATGTATGTACTGTAACTGCAGTCTGTTCAGAAAGAGCCGACTTAGTTGGACAGGTGAACTCTCACACACAAAATTACAGTCACAAGTTAGCGAGCATTAGACAACAGTTTTTTAGTTCACTCTCACATTTATGTTGAACCTCAAACTCCTAAACATGAACGATCGTATTGATCACAGGCTCCTGAAAATGTGCCATTTAAAATCCATTTGTTTATTCTTGAGTTTTCAGACAATCTTAAAACTTATTTGAGTGTTTGGCAACGTGTGCACTGAGTCACCACAGTATCTTCTGAACACAATAAATAGAAAGTATAGATAGAAGAGATAGTAATGAAAGTATAGATATAGATATATATATATACAGATATAGTAGTGTAGATGGGAATAGTATAGTACAGACAGAATGCTAGATGTTCCACAGTAAAGCATTAAACCTACTTAAATGAAGCTAATGGTAAAACTATTTCAGTAAGAGTAAAAGTATTTATGTCATCTAACACACATGTGTAGAGAACCAGATGTCCCTGTATCTCCATGGAGTTTATGCACAGGGTTTCACTTTGGCAGAAACTATCTTCTCTTAGCTGTGAATTCTACTTGATGTCTTGTTTTAAAAATGTCCACTGTTCATGAAATCTTGATAATAAAAAACACATTGCAAATCTAATTGCAATAATTCCATATGTTTTAGTACCCACATTGCAGCAGATTATGTTTTTCATC
Organism: Boleophthalmus pectinirostris; assembly: GCF_026225935.1. Taxonomy (NCBI): domain Eukaryota; kingdom Metazoa; phylum Chordata; class Actinopteri; order Gobiiformes; family Gobiidae; genus Boleophthalmus; species Boleophthalmus pectinirostris. Next base: position 37,753,568 of record NW_026571018.1, read on the forward strand.
TCTGAAAATTTCTGGAGAAGGTAAAGTGCTGGAAGAATCCACTAGCATGGGCTGATCACCAGAGCTGTAGGACGTGTCTATGACCAGGCCCAGGGACGAGGAGCTGTCTGAACTCTCCACTCCAGTGACCAAGTCGACCTGTGGAACCTGCAGAGGAATATGATGAGTGTTAAGGAAGAACAGAATAATACTCATGCTGTTCATACAGTGTTCTCGTGTGAGCGTGTACATTCTGACCAGTGTACAGTTTGAATGTACACTCAAGCTCCAGTACTGTATCAATAGATCAATAGAGGCTTTGCACCGCCACGTGACCCTACAGCAACGGTGCCTACGCCGCCATGACACCGGGCACAATATGTCATTGACTTCAGTAGAATCGGAGAAACATGGGCAGGTTTTGTTGTGTATTTGGTTGTTCTAGACGCTCTGAAAGAGATAAGATGAATAGTTTCTTCACTGTTCCTCTGGAAATTACACATCAGGAGCTAAAACAAGGGAATTATCGAAAAAAAGACGCAGATTATAGCAGCAAAAATAAACCGCGAAGAGATTTCCAATGTTACCATCAAGACACCCGAAGTTTCATCAAGGTATTTGCTATTTAAATTGTTTCATAGTTTATTTAATGAAAGAAGCACATTTACTGAGCTAAAATTTCAATAATTTATCCAGGAAAACCTGCACTAGTTTATGATTCAACGAACCCACACTGGGCTCCTGTGATCAACATGACGCACGAGTCCAAGAGTCTGTGAGCCGAACCTCGAAAGAATCGACCATGAAAAGATCCTCGCGAACTTTACAAAGATCTGCTCACCAAAAGTGATTAATTACTAGAAGACAAAGTTGTGGATAAACAAGACAATAAAGAAAACATGGTCCTACGACGAGTGACATGTTTATATGTGCTGGAAGATCCAGTTTCTACTGCCACTCACACTGCAAATGTTTTCTTTTTACATTTTAGTTCAGTAAATGTGCTTCTCTCATTAAATAAACTATGAAATTATTTAAATAACAAATACCTTGATGAAAGTGACGTGAGTGTGTCTTGATGGTATCACAGGAAATCTCTTCACGGTTTATGTTCTCTAGACATAATTCCCTTGTTTGATCCTGATGAGTCATTTCCAGAGGAACAGTGAAGAACCAAATCGTTTTATCTCTTTCAGAGCGTCTAGAACAACCAAATACACAACAAAACCTGCCCATGTTTCTCCGATGCTGCTGAAGTCAGTGACATAGTGTTGCCCGGTGTCATGGCGGCGTCAGTACCGTTGCTGTAGGGTCACATGACGGTGCAAAGCCTCTATAGTTAAATCCGATAACATTAGTGATTATTCTGTTATTCTCTCATTAATTAGTTTGTTATTCCCCCAACAATGAGGAGGTACAAAATAAAAATACAATAAACATATAATTAAGATACAGTTTAGAAATCAGGGACATGAATTCTCTGCATTTGACCCGTGCTTTAACCAGAGCCAACGGGACAAACTGACTGAGTCATTTTAGTCTTGAGCTAGAGTTGGTCAAAACTACCTTAGCCTGTATTATTATTTAGTCAGTTAATTTTCGTTTTTCTTTTTCTACTTTCTACATTTATATTAATTTTATGTCTGGGGGGAAAAAAAGAAAAAGGGCATATATACTGTGAGTTATGTGGACAAAAAAAGCACTGAATATATTACAAATTAAATAAAAAAAACTATCTTAGCCTGAAGATTTGACCTATGGTGGGTCTATTTGCGATGGCAACAGTCCCGCGCTGTTACATCACTAACACAAATCAGTCAGTAGTGTACAGGCCTAAACTAAAAGTGCAGTGTTTTTGCAGAATAAAGTGATACAGGAGATTGTGTTTGTGGAGCAATTATTCACCCGGATCAAACCAGACTGATCTGTGTCACTCTGAATGGAGTTCTACACATTATCAGTCTGGAACTGTTCTCAAGCAAAGAGACTGGAAAAAACACAAAATGCCATGATGCTGAAGCTGAAAAATCACAACGCACGAACATCTTCTCTGTCCACAAATGCGCACAGTGCTTCCCTCTGCACGTTTTTCACAAACTAAACAGGATAAAGTCAGTCTGTCAGCGTCGCTATGTTTGTTTAGGTCCATAGGAGGGTTTCAGTCACGTGATCCCGATGATGCGCCAATTTCAGGTGGAGGGCAGGAAGTGAAGACAAACACGACAAACAAACACGGCTCTGGAGAACACAGATATGGAGAAGAGTTCTTATTGTCAGGATTTAGAGCCAGTAGCGAGACAAAAGTACGAGCAGTTAGTCGACAAATATATTGGGCGTGACCCCGATCTTATTGAAAATGAGAGAATTTTCAACCGAAGTAAAAGATTTGCCGACAATCGAGGCAGAGGAGATCACGAACTATTTAGCTCTTCAGACGTCGTTCTACACCAGACAACAGATGAAGGCAAAGTACAAAAGTTTGGAGGCATAGAACTTTTTTTGTCAGTGGATGTGTCCTCAACCTTGGTGCAAAATGCCTAAATGATGATTATGGTTTGGTCTTCGCCGGGGTGAGTGTTTCTCTTATTTTATGTGTATAGACGTTATGGGAAAAACTGCAGTGTATCGGCAGTGACCTCGATCTGAACTATTTAATGTCAACAAACTTCGTCAGCTGTTAGTCGTTAATGATTCGTTTATGTTTAGATAAACTACAAAAAACAATTTATCTTTGTAACAAACCTTTGTCGAAGTGTTCACTGCAGACATGAGCATTAGCGAATTTTGCTCCTCCCGACCTCAAACAGGTTTGTAATCCACTTTTTACGGCGTCGTTCTGTCGGCTTTTCCCATTTCTGACCTTTGTGGACGACTATATTCGGTACTCCAAAAAAAATCGCTTTTCCTTCTCTCGGTTAGAACGATTGGCACGGCCGTAAACTACACAACACATCGGCATTTTCCTCCAGTCGGTTCACTTCCTGCCCTCCATCTGATTTTGCGTGCTGACAAACATCGCCCTGTGACGTCACGTGAAACCCAGATATTTGGGTGCTTCCACTTTGGCTTTAACACAAACCTCAATGCTGCGACGTGATTGGTCCACCAAATTAACCGTACAGAGGTGGACGCCAAGATGGATAGGTTAGGAAATGACGGTACTTACGCTGCAGGCTTTGTGATTTGCCTCTTGTGTCTATACAAATGTTGTGGTTATATATCTGGCCAAGATCACATCATCACTTCATACAATCATCTCAAAATACATTTGTGTTCAAACCACTTCGACAGTGTTCCGGCGTCACCTGGGTCGGTCATATTTACGGTTTACCTGACAGCACTTGAAAGCAGCATGTGTCCCTCACCTCTGGCTGGAGAGTGTGGACTGCGTGGACGTGCAGCTCGCCCTCTTCTGGCAACACCTCACACGTTCTTTTCCCCATTTGTTTCTTCAGACCTCAACAGTGAACAACAAGAAGAAAATAAAAACAACCGCTGCATTTGATCCTGACTGTAAAAGAGCCGTCAGCATGTTGTGATGAAGGTTTACTTCCAGATGCACTTTACGTGAAACATCTAAAGGCATTTCTACAGATGTTGAACTAGAGCGCAGGTGTCAAACATACGGCCCGGGGGCCAGATCCAGCCCTCCAAGACCTTTAATCTGGCCCTCGGCTGATTTTCTACTAAAATATTTGAATTATATTTTCTATTAAAATCTTGTTAATTTTCTGTGGTGTTTATCACAGCAGCGTCTCCAGCGTCTCTGTACGTGGCCCCTCCCACCAGAGCAGCACAAATGAAGACTTGTCTCTTTCCAAACGCTCTTAAAGGACGATCGTTTTGACTGTTGACCGTGACACCCTCATCAGAAAAATGTCCAACATGAGAAAAGTGGAGCCGAGTGCAGGATTTTACAAGAAAAATTTACTTATTCCTGTTTACATACAAGTTCATGTTAAAACTTTGTGTTGAAATTGTATTTTTCTTAAAGTTTCAGGTTGTTCATAATATTATAATATTTTGTAAAAGAAAGAGTTCATCAATTAAAAAAGATTTCTGTAATAGATTTGTGTTTCTCTGCACAAATATTTGAACTTATTGTTATTTTTGGGGTTTATATGACATGAGTTTTCTGATCCGGACACTTTGGGATCAAAGTCGGTTGGACACGACCCCCGGACCAAAATGAGTTTGACACTCCTGAACTAGACCATTATTACTGGTGTTACTTGAACTCACTGTACGACAAATGTCTGCATAAGCACAAACCTGCCCCTCATCTCTACTGTAGGCTTAAAGGCACACTACGGAACTTTTCTATTTGGGGTCCATCACCTGCTTGTGGAGAGGTTATGGCTTCACCTGGAATGGCAAAAGGAGAAATTCAATTTGTCAACTGAACAAAAGTTGATTTGGTTGAATATGTTTCGCAGCTCATCCAAGCTGCTTCTTCAGCTCTGGTCAGAACGTCTTACATCTGCCTGAAGGAAACAGTTAGTTTCTCACTTCAGGCAGATATAAGGAAGTGTCCCTCAGCATTTTGACCAAAACTGAAGAAGCAGCTTGAATTAGCTGTGAAACATATTCAACCAAATCAACTTTTGTTCAGTTGACAAATTGAATTTCTCCTTTTGCCATGGATTCTGCCTGAATGACTGAGGGATTTTACACACTTCACCTGGAATGTTTGAGATTAGGTAATTAAAAGTTACCTATCACCACGGAGACAAGCAGGTTACACAATCAAGTCAGATCTTTAGAAAGGTCTCACAGGAAGAATGTGAGTTTCTGAAGTTGGTTTAGATCAGGGTCAAGCAATGCAACAAAGGAAAAAAAAATACAGTAACTGCGCTGATAGTTAAACTGAAAAAAATGTCTTTAAAGCAGGAGTCTCCAACCTGCATCTGGAGAGCGACCAGGAGCTCACCACCTCCGTCCAAGCAGCTCACCAAGGGACTTCTGAATTATACAGACTGTGACAAATAACTCCAATTTGATGAATTAAATGCCTATTACCATTGTAAAAGTAAAATTTTGATGTCCAACTTTGTGCACTAATAAATAGATAATGTTTTATAAACATGTAACTGTACCTCATCTAAGGCTCTCATATACTACATTTCTTGCAATCACTAAAGTTAGTAGTTCTCTGTCATTTTCATTTTGTAAAGGTAGTTCACTGGAAGAACGAGGTCCTGCGCCTCCTGCTGTAAAATGTTGATGTCATCCCTCCTGTGTGTGTTAGAGGTACAGTAATGACAGTGTGTTTATGCTTTATTTTTGTTTTATTTTTATTATTTTTTATTTCGGTCACAGGTATATTTTGACATTAATTCATAAACAGTCATATTTAACATATACAGACCGAAAAGGTGCAGGCTGAAGCTTAAGCTTATCATGCCTGCCCTTTATTCCTTTGTCAGAGCTTCATCTTGACATCAGTTCATCTTCAAAAATACAGCAGGAGGAAACAAACTAATCAGTAACAGAACAACAAAGTTCTACAGCACAAACTAAGTCTCATATTTCATGTATCTGTCCAGAGTTAAACATTTAAACGGCTTTATGAAGTGAAAGAAAGTGGTGCACAATTTTAGGTTTTCTGTCCAGTTGTTCCAGAGCTCCACCCCTTTAACAGATTTACAAAAAATTCATAATGTTTGTTCTGATTTTCTTTTTAATAAACACGGTCGTGCCTCTTTCGGATTTTGAACATGTTCTGTAAAGATTTTGGCAGGAGATTGTTGTTTACTTTGAACATGATTTTCAGAGTATAAAGGTAAAGACTAAATCATAAAATTTCAGCGTTTGAAGGTTTTTATAAATAACACATTGGTTGGTTCGTTATAAGTTGATAATGTGATGCTCTTATTGTCTTTTTTGCAGATAAAGACTGGATTTGTATTAGTCTTATATGTACTGCCCCAAAGCTCAATACCGTAGGTTATGTAGAGCATTACCAGCGAGTTTACTGTATAATGAGGTAATATCTGTCACTCACCACCATCACCACTGATTTGACCTTTGACCTCTGAATGTACAGTCAAAAAAACTGAAAATGAGGTGGTCTGAGAAAACATATTCATGAAGATTTTGTACCTTCAAAAACAAAGTATAGAGGCTTTGCACCGTGTCAGAATAATTTTATTATCCCATATTTGCTAAATACTTGTGTGATATTCTAGGCCTATGAGTTAACCATTTATGTAACTACAATTCTTTGATTTATAATGTACCAATCACTTGTATGAAAATGAATAACCTCTGTGTGTTTGACAACTGTGTGCAGTGTCCTATCGCTCTAGTGAACCTCGAGATGATTCCTCACATGAAGCCAACTCCCACTGTCACACATGCAAGAGTATGATGGATGTCTGACCAAACCTAAGGCACCTCCTGTTTGTTAATCATGTTTTATGTGTTTAACTATGCATAGCTTGCATCAGTTTCTTATTATGTCTTTGCTGTTCCCCTTCCCCTTGAGAATTATCGTTTCTGTAACTAGGGCCTCCTAATGAAATAAAAGAGGAGAACGGCCTTGAGCATCAGAACGTGTGGAGANGAATTAATCTCTGTCTTTCTTCTGTTTACAATGTTTAATAAAACCTAAACACACCGTCATGTGACCCTACGCCGCCATGACACGGGCAACATATTCATTGACTTCAGCAGATCGGAGAAAAGGGCAGGTTTTTGTGTATTTGGTTTCTAGACGCTCGAAAGGGATAAAAGAACGTTCTTCACTTCCTCTGGAATGACTCATCAGATCAACAAGGAATTATAGAAAAAAATGGGAATTATGTCTAGAGAACATAAACTGCGAAGAAGATTCCTGTGGTACCATCAGACACACTCACGTCACTTTCTCAAGGTATTTGCTATTTAAATTGTTTCATAGTTTATTTAATGAGAGAAGCACATTACTGAACAAAAATATAAAAGAAACATTTGCAGTGAGTGCAGTAGAAACTGGATCTTCCAGCACATATAAACATGTCTCGTCGTAGACCATGTTTTCTTATTGTCTTGTTTATCCACAACATGTCTTCTAGAATAATCACTTTTGAGCGGATCTTTGTAACGTTGGGAAAATCTTTTCATGTCGATTCTTTCGGTTCGCTCACAGACTCTTACGACTCTGCGTCGTGTTGATCACAGGAGCCAGTGTGCGTTCGTTAAATTAAATAGTGCGGTTTTCCTGGATAAATTAATAAAATTTTTGTTCATAAATGGCTTCTTTCATAAATAAGCTACGAAATAATTTATAGCAAATACCCTTATGAAACTGTCGGGTATCTGATGGTACAATAGGAAATCCTTCGCGGTTTATTTTGCTGCTATAATCCGCGTCTTTTTTTCAAATAATTCCCTTGTTTGATCCTGATGAGTCATTTCAGAGAACAGTGAAAACGATTCATTTTATCCCTTCAGAGCGTCCTAGAACAGTGGTCCCCACCTTAGATCGCGATCAACAATTCGATCTTTGCCGTGTCCGGTAGATCTCCAGCTGAATTCAACAATTTGTGATACTAGATGTGCATTGAAAGTGAGCGCTTACTTTGGTTTACTAACTGCGTGAGGTGGTCTTTTCACAAATGAAAATCATCAAATCCAAGCACAGAAGCAGTCTGACCGAGAGGCACCTCACAGATGTCTCAGTTTAGCTGTTTGCATCTATAAACCAAACTTCAAAATTACCAAGGAAATCAGATTCACCCATCACCCCGAGTTTGATATAATAGAACTTCTCTCATTGACCCTTAATGCTGTTTAGTGATCAAATTTGCACTATTTTGGTGCTTTCACTGCATTTGGTTTGCATTTTGTTTGTATTGCAGTTACACATTTTTTTCTTGCAGAGAGTGTTTTGGTCCCCATTCTGTAATGAGTGCTCCTTAAGTTACAAGATGGCAAAAATAAAGCTGTGTGGAACTATAAACACGATCACTTTTGTTGTTGTCATTTACGTTCATGTTGGTAGATCTTGCTCTTTTCTCGGACCAAGTATGTAGATCTTTGTCTGAAAAAGGTTGGTGACCACTTGTCTAGAACAACAAATACACAACAAAACCTGCCCATGTTTCTGATTGCTGCTGAAGTCAGTGACATAGTGTGTCCGGTGTCATGGCGGCGTAGGTACCGTTGCTGTAGGGTCACGTGACGGTGCAAAGCCTCTATTCTAGTTTTGGGCTGAATAAGAAATTGTGAAAGTTTCAAGTCTGTATTTTGTCCCAGTTTGGAAGTAGACCTTAAAACATGTCTCTCCAGCACAATCCAGAACATTCCCAGCTGCTGTTCCTGCACTTTTCCTTTGAATCACTGAAGAAACTGTAGTTACTGCAACTTTCACGTAAAGATTTCTTAAAAACAGAGTTGAGTCATAAATCTTTGTCAACAAATAAAACAAGTGATATGAAGGTGTTTTTGGTTTTAACTCAGTTTTGACTAAATACTCTTACTGCGTTTTTCCTTTGTGGGGCAGAAGAGCTACCAGATGTGGGACTTGGACTCGAGTCAGACTTGAGTCACTATTTTTAGGACTTGAGACTTGACTTGTTAAATTGGACTAAGACTTGCGACTCGACTTGGACTTGAAGGTCAGTGACTTGGGACTTGACTCAGACTTGAGGCCTGTGACCTGAGAAGACTTGATGCTTCTCCTAAAAAAAAAGGTATGACTAAACAGGACTAAAACCAACTAAAACCAAGACTAAACCAGGACTAAAACCAGGACTAAACCAGGACTAAAAACTAAAACCAGGACTAAACCAAGTCTACTAAAAACCCAAACCTGACTAACCAACTAAACCAGGACTAAACCAGGACTCTAAAACCAGACTAAAACAGGACTAAAACCAGGACTAAAAACCACTCTAAAACAGGACTAAACCAACCAAAGTCTAAAACCAGGACTAACCAGACTAAACAAACAGGACTAAACCAAGTAAAACCAGGACTAAACCAAAAACCAGGACTAAAACAGGACTAAACAGGACTAAAACAGGACTAAAACCAACTAAAACCAGGACTAAACCAAGGTCTAAAAACCAGGACTAAAACCTAACAGGACTAAAACCAGGACTAAACCAACTAAAACCAGACTAAAAACTAAAACCAGTCTAAAACAGACTAAACCAATCTAAAACCAGGAACTAAAACCAAGTCTCAAAAAACCAGGACTAAAACTAAACCAAGTCTAAAACAGGCTAAACAGTCTAAACAGGACTAAACAGGACTAAAACCAGGTCTACTAAACCAGGACTAAACAAGTCTAAAACCAGGACTAAAAACCAGGTCTAAAACCAGGACAAACCACTGTCTAAACCAGGTCTAAACCAGGACTAAACCAGGACTAAACCAAGTCTGAAACAGGACTAAACCAGACTAAAAAGGTCTAAAACAGACAAAACCAGACTGAAACAACTAAAAGGACTAAACCAGGACTACACCAAGTCTAAAACAGGACTAAAACCAGGACTAAAACCAGGTCTAAAACCAGGTCTAAACCAGGACTAAAACAGGACTGAAACCAGGACTAAACCAAGTCTAAACCAGGTCTAAAACCAGGTCTAGTTGATACATTCATGTAGTTTTAAAAAGCAGGACAATATCGAGTAATCCAAAGTATTCAGATTACGTTACTCACAAACTACATTTTGGTGTATGTAATCTGTAATCTGTAATCTGTAATCTGTAGGGGAATACATATAAAAGTAACCTTCCCAACACTGACTAGGTCTAATATTTTAATGGTAGTTAACTGGTCCGTATCTTTTCCGTCTTGTACCTTCAGTTTTTGTTGATCACAGGTTCCACACGGGGCCCATGTCGTTTTGTCGTTTTCTTATTTTTGGTTTTATATTGAAAAACGAATGAACGAATGATACACGGATTATTTGTACCTGTTTTTCGGGGAGCTCCAGTCTTCAACGGCGTGTCTTGTTTCTTCTTCCGAGCTGATGGAGCGCGCCACCGTAACCGACCCATCGTCAAAACCAGGCGCAGGATCCACCTTCGGTTTAATCTACACCGACTTCTCCAGCGTCAACCTCCAACAACCCCACACGAAACACACACAATATTAACTAAACACGAAAACTGACGGAAAATATGATCATACACAGTGTTGGGGAGTAACAGATTACATGTACCGGAGTTACGTAATCAGAGTACAAATTATGAGTAATTGTATTCGGTTACAGTTACTGTTTTAGTGAGGGGTAATTGGATTACAGTTACTTTGTTGAAATAAATGGATTACACAGAGGGATTTTTCTGTTTTCACATTTTGGGCTAAATCCTTTTTTTTTTTTTTCAGTAATTCCACTCATGGCCAGAAACTAAACCAGATCTAAACAAGAGCTAAACCAAGACTAAACCAGGACTAAACCAGGTCTAAACTAGGACTAAACCAGGACTAAAACCAGGTCTAAACCAGGACTAAACCAGGACTAAAACCAGGTCTAAACCAGGACTAAACCAGGACTAAAACCAGGTCTAAACTAGATCTAATCCAGGTCTAAAACAGGTTTAAAACAGGTCTGAAATCAGGCCTAAACGAGGACTAAACAGGACTAAAACAGGACTACAACAGGTCTAAAACAGGTCTAAAACAGGTCTAAAACCAGGACTAACACCAGGTCTAAACCAGGACTAAAACAGGACTAAATCAAGCTGTGTGGACGTGTCTCCTCTTCTTCTATCAATAATATTTTTAATTTGGTTCAGTAAAGTTTGGGCTTTTTATTTTCTTTTATCAGACAAAACAACTTACGTTACGATTTCCTCGTCTTTGCTTCTCTACAGCAAATCAAGTAATCCAAAGTATTCAGATTACGTTACTCACGTTAAGTAATTTAATGGATTACGTTACAAACTACATTTTGAGGTGTGTAATCTGTAATCTGTAGGGGATTACATTTTAAAAGTCACCTTCCCGACACTGTTTATGTTTGTTGATGTTTCTTACCGGGGCTTCGCGCGTGTCGAGGCGGGAGGGGGCGGGGCGTGTCCGCGGGCTCGCTTCATTTAGGGGAGGAGCTGAAAATGATGACGTCAGAAGCCGCGCTGTCCGGCTGTACCACGTGACTGCTGCGATTTCTATTTTCATCATTTTCAACAGTGTTGGGAAAGTTACTTTTATAATGTGCTCCCCTACAGACAGTGTTGGGGAGTAACGGATTACATGTATCGGAGTTATGTAATCAGAGTACAAATGATGAGTAACTGTATTCAGTTACAGTTACTGTTTCAGTGAGTGGTAATTGGATTACAGTTACTTTGTTCAAATAAATGGATTACACGGTGGTATTTTCCTGTTTTCACATTTTTGCAGGAAACTAAACCAGGTTTAGACTAGATCTACACCAGGTCTAAACCAGGACTAAAACAGGACTAAACCAGGACTAAATCCTGCTGTGTGGACGTGTCTCCTCTTCTTCTATCAATAATATTTTTAATTTGGTTCAGTAAAGTCTGGTCTTTTTATTTTCTTTTATCAGACAAAACATCTTATGTGAAGATTTCCTCGTCTTTGCTTCTCTACAGCAAATCAAGTAATCCAAAGTATTCAGATTACGTTACTCACTTTAAGTAATTTAATGGATTCTGTTACAAACTACATTTTGGGGTGTGTAATCTGTAATCTGTAGGGGATTACATTTTAAAAGTTACCTTCCCAACACTGTTTACAGATTACAGATTACAGACCTCAAAATGTAGTTTGTAACGTAATCCATTAAATTACTTAAAGTGAGTAATGTAATCTGAATACTTTGGATTACTTGATATTGTCAAGATTTTTAAAACTACATGAATTTACCAACCACATCCTGAAAATTCTTGTTTGTTCTCTGTTGAGCCCAAGTCTCCATGAACAGACTTTTGTTTACTGTAAAGCAAAGATGAGAATCTGAACATAAGATGTTTTGTTTTATCTGCTAAAAGAAAATAAAAAGTCCAGTCTTTACTTAACCAGATAAAAAATATTATTGATAGAGAAATGATGTTTATATGAGAAATGAGAAATTTATATGAGTATGTCCACCTACTGTTAGGTCTCATACTCTTTAGACCTGGTTTAGACCTGATTTAGATCTGATTTTAGTCCTGCTTTAGTCCTGGTTTTAGTCCTGGTTTAGACCTAGTTTAAACCTGATTTTAGACCTGGGTTAGACCAGGTTTAGAACTGGTTTGGACCTGGGTTTAGACCTAGTTTTAGACCTGGTTTAGTGTCCGTCAATGAGTGGAATTACCAAAATGTGAAAACAGGAAAATACCGCCGTGTAATCCATTTATTTCAACAAAGTAACTGTAATCCAATTACTCACTGAAACAGTAACTGTAACTGAATACAGTTACTCATAATTTGTACTCTGATTACATAACTCCAGTACATGTAATCTGTTACTCCCCAACACTGCCCAACGGTCTATGCAGGTGCACCTCTGGACCTGTCCTCACACTCAGTCCAGTTTTAGTCCAGGTTCAGTCCTGGTCCCTCATGTCTCAGGTCATTATAGGACAGTAGTGCAGGTATCATGATTCTATGCAGGATGTTTTCACCAGTAGCTCCCGGTTTGACATTTAAGTTGTATCTATTTGATGTTTCTTTCTTTAAAAAAAATAAAAATCTCACATCAGGAGAAGTGGGTAGACGGCGTAGCTTCACATACCACGCCCACTACACCCCTGACCCTGCGCTTCCTCCCCGTCACACTCCCCTTTAGTCCTCCAGACCCCGCCCCTCCTCCCTCTTTAGTTCTCCAGAACCCACCCCCCACTCTCCCCTTTTAGTCCTAAAACCCCGCCCCTTCTCCCCCTCACACTCTTCTTTAGTCCTCCAGACCCCGCCCCTCCTTCCCCCTTTAGTCCTCAAGACCCAACCTCTCCTTTCCCCCTCACTTTCCCCTTTAGTTCTCCAGAACCCACCCCCCACTCTCCCCTTTAGTCCTCTAACCCAGCCCCTTCTCCCCCTCACACTCTTCTTTAGTCCTCCAGACCCCGCCCCTCCTCCCCCTTTAGTTCTCCAGAACCCACCCCCCACTCTCCCCTTTTAGTCCTAAAACCCCGCCCCTTCTCCCCCTCACACTCTTCTTTAGTCCTCCAGACCCGCCCCTCCTTCCCCCTTTAGTCTTCCAGACCCCACCCCTCCTTTCCCCCTCACTTTCCCCTTTAGTTCTCCAGAACCCACCCCTCACACTCCCCTTTAGTCCTCCAGACCCCGCCCCTCCTCCCCCTTTAGTTCCCCAGAACCCACCCCCCACTCTTCCCTTTCGTCCTCAAGACCCTTTCCCTTCTCTCACCCTCTCTCTCCCCTTTAGTCCCCAACCCCGCCCCTCCTCGTCCCCCCTCACTCCCCCCTTTAGTCCTCCAGGTCCCGTCCACTTTAGCCGAATTGCATCACATTATCTCGGGGACGTGTAACACTCCGGACCAGACCTGAAGTGCCTTGCCTGAGGACACAACGGGCGTACGCTCGGGTGAGAATCGAACCGCCAACTCTCCGGTTTGCGGGCACGGACGTGGATGTACAAATATATTCCAAATCAAACCCAAAATGACAACAGAACACAGCAAAGTTTAAAATCATTCCAGTTTATTCGGATGCCCCGCCCGTCCCTCCCTTCTCCCTATTGCTGCACACGTTACAAGGACATGGTGCCGGTTCCTTTTACAGCCGAATAGATAAATAAATACATACAATTCAAAATCATCTCACTACACGCAAATAAAGAAAAGTCCATTCAAACCGTTGATCCATTAATAAATAAGTTTACAACTACTGTCCTGTATTTACACCTCCTTGAATATGCTTTGGAACGACAATCAAAATGAAATTAAAAAAACAGAATCAAAAAGCCTCTCCTAGACATTACTTCTAGTGTAAACCGTTCAAACAAAGTATTTATTCGCTTAAAACTCATCCGGTATTTTTTTGCTCCTCGTTCGCTTTGCATAATCACAATGACAAAGCTTTGTACCGTCCCGTTATCGGTCAACAGGGGGCGCCGTCACTGGTCATGGAAGTAAAACTGACAGTCATTTCTTCAATTCAAATAATAATATATGAGGTGTTACATTTATTAGAGTAACTTTTTAAAGAAATTGTACTTTTCAGAGTACTTTTCTAGCAGCATACTTTTACTCCTACTTGAGTAATAAATCTTACAGTGTAACAGTACTCTTACTTGAGTAAAAGTTGGGGTTCGTCTTCCCACCGTGAGTGAGTTTAGTTGACAAAAGCTTTATGTGTTTCTTAACCTGAAATGATTAGAACATTTGTGTGTCTTGCGGCTCCTTCAGATATGATTCAGTTTGTCAAATTTTTATGTCTGTCCTTCGAAAACGGCAGATTTTGTGATTTATTTCATGTTTTGTCCGATCACGTCAACACATTATAGATCAGATGATATGTCGAGATAGTTACGCTTTGAATTACTCTTACTCGAGTCACTTTTTGGACCACTGCTTGGTACTTCTACTTCAGTTCATTTATAATTTTCACTAGAGCCAAATTTATTAAGTTTACAGACTCACAAAGGCAAGCTGGGAGAAGTGTCTTGCCCAAGAACACAACAATACAAGTTGAACTACAGGTTGGAGCCAGTTAAACTTTTTAACACTTTTCTTCACTCTTTTCCTCTCTGATACAAGGGTCTACCACCTGATTGAAAGTTCCACGATATAGCATTAGACTTGCTTTTCGGCATGGAAACAAGCAGCTGACACCACCAGGTTATGGGACACGTCTGTGGAGAGGCAAGCCCGCTCGCAGTAGGTTTTCAATGTATTGGCAAAAGGAGAAATTAAATTTGTCAACTGGACAAAAGTTTATTTTGGTCGAATACTCTTCTTCACTTCTGGTCAGACGCTGGTGGACACTTCCTTCTATCTGCTGAAGGGAGGAGCTAACTACACTGAAACTACTCTGAAACTAACACCCTACTTGTTTACAGTTTCTGTTCGTTAGCTCGGCCTATTGAACTTAAAGTAAAAAAGTTAAATAAGCTATTTTTGTGAGGAAAGACAATCCATCTTTGAACGGAAACGGAGGAGTCAGACACCATCTATCTCCTATTTAAAACTCCATCTTCAAACCGAAATCAAAACAAACAGTGTTCAAACAAGTGTTCGGGTAACACGAGCACAACGTTCAGTCAGCAGGTGCGATCAGTCAAGGGCACAGAAATCCGGAACAACATCCCAGCTGCAATAAGAGACTCTACCACTTTCAGGACATTTCAAACCAATCTGAAACGACGGCTTAAGAGAAACCAGATCTGTGGCCACTAATGTTCTGCTTCTGTGTAAATGTCAGCGTTGTGTGTCATGATTGTGTCTTATTGTGCTGTTCCTACCATGTTTGTCCTGTGAATTGTCACTGACAGTTTGTCTGTTGTGTGATGTTGTCTTATGTTGTCTCTGTCTCTCTGACCTGCCACGGACTACAGATGAGAAGTACCTTCCGGCTAATTCTGGTGTATTTACAAGTATATGTTCATGAATATGCACTGTCCCTATTAAATAAATAAAACTAAAACAAAAAACAAAACAAAAAAACAACAGTGATGCCAGGTTAGGCCCAGAGGTGTAAAAAGCTCCATTATGGCCCTGAATGATTCTGTAAATATCACCCACACTCAGTGCAGTTCAGTGGGCCTAACTAAGGCTGCGTTCAGACTGCAGCCTGAAGTGACCCAAATCCGATTTTTTGGCTTCTATGTTCCTGTATCTGATCTTTTAATGTCAGTCTGAACCACACAGATCAGATTTTTTCAAATGCGACTCAGGACACTTGGATCTGTGCTCCTGAAACTGATACATATCTGATCTTTTGACATGCGACTTCAGTCTGAACGGTCAAAGTGCATTCATCCACCTACACGTTATCAACAAGACACAAACGTCACTATTCTGCGCTGAAGTAGGCGAAAATTGTTAATGAACTCCGTGTCACTGAAGTGAAGCACATCTCCACTCACCACTCTTGGCTCCGTCTCCACATCCACATGTTCCTTTCAACGGACGTCGCTGCCGCTGACCCACAAAACACCCACGACCAAAAAACCTCGTCCTTCTCCTTCTCACATCTCCTCCTTACAAGTCACAAGTAACGACCTAAAAAACATGATTTTCATGAGCGTTCTGCAGTCTGAACGTAGCCTAACAAACAGAAACAGTCTGTGTGTTAGTTTCAGAGTAGTTTCAGTGTAGTTAGCTCCTCCTTTCAGCAGATATAAGGAAGTGTCCACCAGCGTCTCACCAGAACTAAAGAAACGTCTTGGATGAACTGCAAAATGTTTTCGACCAAATAAACTTTTGTCCAGTTGACAAATTGAATTTCTCCTTTTGCCATAGATTCTACCAGGACGAGTGAAGGGTTTTACACACTTTTCAATGTATTTTTTTTTTATTTTATTTATTTTTTTTAGCAATAAAGCATGTGTAAATGTGTTTTATGTCACAGGCAAACCAATAACTGGAGAAAAACTTTCACAGTGCACCTTTAAAACCTTTATAAATCTGAACGAGTTGTACTTCCAGAATCAGAACGGCGTGTCCACTGTTGAGCGTTGTTAGTGGCCCAAAAGAAACAATCATTTTTAAATTTTTCAAGTCAAAAGTCGGGCAAACTACATGCACCGCCCAAGCCCTGGTTTGCGTCATTTTATGTGATTTTTTTTAAATTATTATTATTATAAAAAAAACAAACATTTGGTGCAACAAAATTATGGAGAGAAACGTGTGCATATGGTTTGGTAAAGAAATTCCAGTTTTGGGCTAGGAGCATGCACGCAAAACCACAAAAGAAACTGCTCAAAAGATTCAAACGCTTACTAAGGCAGGAGTGGTCCACCTCTCTACACTACGCCTGTACAAAGATGCTTTTTTTTCTTTTTCTAATTGCACGCAAAATCGTCTCGGTAAATCGGCGTTTCGTTTCGTACTTGCATAAAACCTCGTCATTTTTGGTGTCAATTTGAAACGGCTAAGGGAAGAGATTGACTCCTCCAAATGACTCCGTACTAGGGCTGCAGTAAACGTAAAAAGTCAGATTAAACTCGTGATTCTTAAGTTAAATCTGTCTTTTTTTTTTTATAAATACATTGACTCCTAGTACTTTTTGCTGAGTGAATAGTAGTTTTTGCATGAACTCCCCCTGCAGGTGTAGTTTTCCGAGTGCAGTTTGGTTCAGTTACACGAAGATACGAACAGTTTTAAGTCGACTAATAATTTCTTATTAGCGCTACTCAATTCCCAAGTCGATTTTTCACCAAAACTCGAGAAACTTGAATCACGTTTTTAATTTTAACTTCTACTCGAGTGATATCATTTTGAAGTAATAGTACTCGTCATTAAGTTGTTGTTTTTTTTCTTCTAAGACACGACAAACTCTACTGGCTTCTGCAGAGACTAGTTTGACAATAAAAAAATGTTGATGCAAAGAAAATTCAAAATGGACGGCATGACAACACTGCAAAAACAAATATATATGTGGAAACCGACCTGAACGAGAATCTTAAGGTTGATTTGAAAACTTTTGACTATTTTATTTGAACATATTTGTGAAATATTCCAATGAAAAGTGCACTTGAAATGTGAAAAAAATCGTACTCAGTTTGCAGATCGTTTTGCTGGAAACATCTAGTCGAAATTTTAGTTCTGTTTTTTGTCACTTTAAAAAAAAAAATTGCTGTCAATTATCGTGTTCTTTATCCAACAACGTCCAAAACTACAGGCGTGTTGGAGGATGGGAGGGCATCTGACACGCGGGGATATAGGCAAATGTCAAAAATCCAGAGGCGTCATGGAAGGAAAACATTTAAATTTGGTCAATTGTAGTTCAAAAAGTCAATTTTGGTTTTCTTATTTGCATTATTTTTAATTCACGTCTTGATTTTAATGTATCACAGCTTAAATTTACTTTTATTACTGATTATTGGCAAGTTCCTAGACTAAATTCTGTCAAATGGCAATGAAAATCCAACTTCTGATTCAGGTTTTGGATTCAAGTCATTGTAGCTCATGTAGATTTGTTTTTGCAGTAGAAATGTTGCTGGACAGAGCAATGTGATCGTGAAATAGACTGAAATAAAGACTGAAGTGTTGGTGATGATGAAGATGAAGAGGAGGAGGGGGGGGCTCAGAGGGAGATGCTGCTGTAGAGGTCGTCGATCTGGGTTTTGAAATACTCTTTGAGCTCGGGGCGTTTGGCCTTCAGCGTGGGGGTCAGGAGCCCGTTCGCAATGGAGAACATCTCACTGTGGATGTGGATGTTCTTCACCTGAAAGAACACGACAAAGGACTTTAAGCAACGAGACTGGACTAAAAAATACTGACAGAAAGCAGCGCAGGCAGGTTTGTTCTGTTTGTTCTTCATAAACACATTCTGAAGTGTTATATATTCATGAAATAAAGAGAAATGATAAACAATAATAATGAAACCAAACCATAAAGCAGAATATCTAGTAAAAATAGTATACAGTTCTACAGTATTGTTAAAAAACATGAGCTGCAATTAAAAAAACAAACAAAAAACTATCAGAATGCAACTTAAGTGGTTAGTTGTACAGATCAAATCCTATTAATTAAACTGCAGAAGGAAATCAGCTGGAAAGTCTCCAAGCTGCAAAGTGCCCTTGAATAGTACTCTTTACCAAACTAAGTTAGTTAATCTATATACATATGAATAAATAAAAAAACAACAACATTCTGTGACCGTTGTGGTATTTAAAAGCACTGCCAGTGTGACTGTGATCTTTGTCTCATCACAGGCAGTGAACGAAGGGTGTGGGGAAAAGTTAAATATGTGACATTAAAACAGCTCTGAAGCCCCACAATGCAAGTTTACGCAAAAGATGTTCATTTTGTCTTCTTATGTACTTTAACTTCTTGGGTTCTTTTTAAAGACAATGCAGTAAAGTGTATTTACCTTGTTGACATGTTTCGGCTGCTGCTGCGAGCCGTCTTCAGAACTGTCACCGGTGTTGGTGCCGTTACCGTGATGACGGAGCGTTCCTCCTTTCACACACCCGGGACACCCTCCTCCAGAGACACCGGGCGACGGGAGGCGTGGTCAGTCTGAGCGACCTGCAGGTCCATCAGGTCTGACCACGACTACAGGAAGTAACAACATCTGACCTACGACACGTCACCACCAACACCGGTGACAGTTCTGAAGATACAGCAGCCGAAACATGTCAACAAGGTAAACACACTTTACTGCATTGTCTTTAAAAAGAACCCAAGAAGTTAATGCAAGTTTACACCAGTAGAGGAACCAGTTTTGAATGAGCCATGACATCACTGACTGAATAAGCAGCAATGTCCCACAGGTCCAAAGAACAAGTTCACATGATACATACTGACTCATACTGAAGATTATTGTTCTGTCTGACGTGTTCAATGAGAAGTCCATAGTGACCACTGGTCTGTGTGAAATCTGAATTACTAAGGCAGTAATGGAAAGAGTATTGCAAATATACTCAAGTAAAAGTACAGTTACATGGCTCACAATGTACTCAATTATAAGTACTGTTGCCAAAACTGTGCTTAAAAAGTAAAAAGTACATGTGAAAAGCATGACTCAAAACACAAATGTTGTTTTCACACTTGCACACACACCACATCTTTACAAGAGCAGCTGCTGTCTGACACTTGATGTATCTTGGTGCACAAGATAAAATATACAAGATCAAAATAAACATGTATTTCATACACTACTGTACCTGTTCAAAGGAGTGGAGGCCGCTGGCTTTGCCCAAACGCACCAGGTCCTCCTGAATGGCCTTCTTCAACAGCTGCACATCAAACAGAGTCAGGGTCAGTAACTTTGAGCGTTAAGCTTTATGTTTAAAGGATGTTAGGTTTTATTTACAATGGTATTGGCTTTTAAACCATGTTTTGGACTTTAAATAATGACACTGCTTCAGCAGTGCCCTTACTAAGAAGTAGTGCAGCTATCTGCCGCCATCTGCTGGCAGCGGAAGGAATTACACCCCAGCCCTTTTTTTTTTTTTTTTTCTAAATAGATGTGATGTGAAAGATGAACTGCACGTGTGTTTTGTAAAGTTCTGTAGCTCATTGTTTCCCAAAGTCTCAGGTGGGTTGCAAGAGATTTTATTTAATTTTTTTTTGCATCGCCTTGTCACGAACTGCATGTAGATCTTTGATAAACAGTTCTGACACATGAGAGAAGTAGTGACTATTTTGTTCCACTGTTGATGGTGCAACTAAATGTTGAAAAGAAAAAGAAATGGGCAACATTTAATGTCCAAATAGTCGACTTATGGATGCTTTTATTGCTGCTTCAATTACTGTTTTTCAGTGTTTCAAACTTGAGTAATACTAATTGTTCAGAGATACGATCACTCGGTCAACAATAAAATATCCTCAGTCATCTTCAATAATGCTCAAATCCACCATTATTTGTGGCCAAAGGTTTGTGGCTTTTAAAATATGGGTCTCCAGAAAAAAGTCTGGGAAACACTGTTGTAGCTCTGTGGATCCATAAAGCTTCTCTGGTGAGTTATATAAGAAAATATGTTCATGATTTGCATCTCACAGTACGATATTTATTACGATATTTGGGAGTGGCTAATATAATTGTAGACAGGACTCTTTTTTGCTTTTGAAAATACCATGACAAGATTGAGCTGTGAATTATTACTGTCAGAATCTCAAGAATGAATGTGAAAGACGATCTGTGTGTGTGTACGTGTGTGTACGTGTGTGTACGTGTGTGTACGTGTGTGTGTGTACGTGTGTGTACGTGTGTGTACGTGTGTGTACGTGTGTGTACGTGTGTGTACGTGTGTGTACGTGTGTGTACGTGTGTGTACGTGTGTGTACGTGTGTGTACGTGTGTGTACGTGTGTGTACGTGTGTGTACGTGTGTGTACGTGTGTGTACGTGTGTGTACCTGTGTGTACGTGTGTGTTTGTAAACTTCTGTAGCTCATGTGGATAAAGCTTCTCTTGTGAGTTATAAAAGGAAAGCGTCTGCACTGACCGGGTTTTCACACAGCTCCTGGTACGAGCCTGACAGCCCCTTCTTCTTGGCCCACTCCGGCATCACCTCTGGGTCTGGGACGATGATCCCAACGAGACACGACTGGACAAGAGAGAGACAACGTTTTACACGGTATATGACAACATTACAAGTTTTTGGAGACTGGATTTGGAGAGTTTATTTTAATCTGGGTGAAGTTTATCGTTTTTGAGGTGTGACATATGTAGAGGTTATTCATAACTATTCCCGAGCAACCATATCGTAAACACAGACTAAAACATGTCTAAAATACACAATAGTGATGATTAGACAAATAAAAATAAATGACACCTTTGTTTTGTTAAAATGATGATGTAAACTCAGTAAATTGCATTTTGGATGGAGTTTTGTGTGTTGATGACATTGGGGTTCAGTCAAGTGGTAACGGAGGGAAACAGGGGCAGATTTTTGACATTCAAATGTCTCTTATTCAGAAACTAGAGGAACTATTGAAATAAGTAAAGTATCAGAATGTAGGAAAGAGTTACACTCCAACAGGGTCAAGTTAAACCTGTGATATTCTTTCAAGTTGTTGAAAAAAACTTAAAAAACTCATGTTGGTAACAGAGGGAATGAAATATGCAGCACTTTTTGGTCAATAAATCCAAACAGTGATAACTCTTGGTTCTCACTTACATATCCTTAACAAACTGGTTTGAATATTTGCTTCATATAGTTTTCTACCATATGGTACAAGATTAGGTTGAAAAACCTCTTACTTTTTGACTCATGAGATTTTTTATTAAGAAAGTTCATGGTAACGGAGGGAAAAGTAACAGAGGGAAAATTGTACAAACAAGTAGAAGGTGCAGGATTTTACATCATTTGTCTCTTTTTTCTTCCCAATACTTTAATATTACTTCAAAATGAAAGGAAACTATTTCTATAAAATATGTCAGTCCTTCCAAGCAATTTTTTATAATTTTAAATACATAAAAAAATTTTTTAAATCCTGTCCCTTCATCAACAGTTCAAAGATGGAATAACACAAGATATGATGAAATACATCCATTTATTTACATGATTTTTGGGTCTTTGAAATTTGGGAAATAATTTTTGTTCCATGTTTCATACATGGTCTGTTTAAAACATATGGAACTTTAGAACCAAAAATGGTCCAGAAAAAAGGTCAACAGTTTCATAAACTAGAGTACATATGTATCTGTTCAATACAGTTTTATATCAGATGAATTAACTTGTATTTTTGGCCTTGTTGTTTACTTCTGCTTGACCGGGCCCAGAGGTAGAGGGATTACGTTTTATAACTCAGCTCTATTTCCTGTGGATAATAAATATTTTGTACAGGTACTCTCCCACCAAACCAAGTCAGAATTAGAACAACATGGAAAAGCACTTTAAACGGCGCTCGGGTTACGCACCTGGAGACTGTCCCCGTGCACGTACAGCTGTGCCACGGGCTCACTCCTGATGTAGATGTTCTCGATCTTCTCCGGGGAAATGTACTCTCCCTGCGCCAGCTTAAAAATGTGCTTCTTACGATCGATGATTTTCAAAGTGCCGTTCTGCAAAAGATCACAGGACATGGTTTTGTTTATTTCGTTTATTGTCCATGTACAAGAGCATTAATCAAAGGAACACTGAAGAGATGCTTTGTGCTCAGAGATCATTTACATCTGCAGTCTCTGAGACATACAAAAACACACAAGTAAACAACAATCTACACACAAAAGCAGCACACAGTAGGTCAAAAACAGACAAAGACTGAGACAACTGAGGCTGACACGAAAGTTGAGCAGAGTTCAGTCTTCACTCTCCTCTTTATTCCTCCAGGTCCTGCTCAGTTCATCAGCACTACTTGAAATGTGGTTGTGGGCGGAGTTTAGGTGTTTATTCCCACTTGAACTACCGTATTCTCCGCACTATAGGTCGCACTTAAATGCCTTTAATTTAATCAAAAATGACTGCACGCCTTATAATCCAGAGCGCCTTATATATGAATTTATCAGGGCGTCATAGTACGACTTTAGTAAACTCCAAAGCCACTCCCCTTGCAGCATTACGGCTCCTGTCGTCAGAAGCATCAGGAGTAATACAGACTGTGAATTCCTTTTAATATCAAAATGCACCTGTCAAGAGACACGCTCACAATGCCCACTTTAAACTCAAGGCTGTTCTAAAGTGAAAGTGCATTTAGCTGCATGGGAGCAGTGGATGAGAGAAGGAGAACACACATTCACCGAGACAGAGAGACAGAGAGACAGAGAGACAGAGAGACAGAGAGACAACGCCGAGCCACTTACGCCACGATCTGCTGACGGATCGTGGACGCCTGGCTGAGGATCAGTATCAACTGTGGTCCGAGCTTTCACCAAGACCAGAATCATCACTGAACTGCCAGGGAACAGTAACCACACTGACTCAGACGTGCTGGACGCTGTAAACCTCCAACTGTTTGAACAATTATGACTTATTGTGAATATTCTAACAATTTAGCGTCTCTGACATTTTTTTTACACGTTATAGTTTGAACAAAGTTGAGAGTTATTGTCCATCCATCCATTTTCGTCCGCTTATCCGGGGCCGGGTCGCGGGGGCAGCAGCCTAAGCAGGGACTCCCAGACTTCCTTCACCCCAGACACGTCCTCCAGCTCCTCTGGGGGGACCCCGAGGCGTTCCCAGGCCAGCCGAGAGACATAGTCCCTCCAGCGTGTCCTGGGTCTTCCCTGGGGCCTCCTCCCGGTGGGACATGCCCAGAACACCTCCCGAGGGAGGCGCCCAGGAGGCATCAGAACAGATGCCCGAGCCTCAACTGGCTCCTCTCGACGTGGAGGAGCAGCGGCTCTACTCCGAGCTCCTCCCGTGTGACTGAGCTCCTCACCCTATCTCTAAGGGAGGGCCCAGCCACCCTGCGGAGGAAACTCATTTCGAGCGCTTGTATCCGCGATCTTGTCCTTTCGGTCACTACCCAGAGCTCATGACCAGAGGTGAGAGTAGGAACGAAGACTGACCGGTAAATCGAGAGCTTCGAGAGTTATTGTGAACGTGTTAAATAAAGTTTGACTGACTTATCTAACTGTTGTGTTTCGTTTAATGCGCCTTATAGTCCGATGTGGTTTATTTGTGAAAAAAGTTCCAAAATAGACCATTCAATGACAGTTCGCCTTATAATCCAGAGTGACCTATAGAGCGGAAAATATGATTCTAGTATCTCTGAATAATTCTGTATAACTGGAGGATTGCTATGCATATTTTAGGTCAGGCCTCCCAGATTCAAACCCGTGACCCTCTGGTTGTGTGGTGAAATGATTAAGTGAGATTCAGGAGCTGCACCGCGCCTCAACCTCCTCTCCAGCCAAACACAGCTCATCTCAACCACACCTTCAATTACCCAGAAGCCCTATTTATACGGCCCATCCCAACAACACCGTCACCTGCGTCTTTCACCCGTCCTTCAGTCCAAAGACGTCATCGTCAAGGAGGGGAAGTGACCATTTTGGATTGGAGATTGTACCTCCACCCTGAGTCTCCCCCCAGCATCACATCTATCCAGCGTCAATAAACCTTTTGATCGTATTCCAGTGTTGTGGCGCGGTCCTTGTTAGTGAAAATGTTTTTAGTGTGTTTTGTTTTTTTGCACGTACCGGTAACCACTTCCCGATGTCCCCCGTGTGCAGCCAGCCGTCAGGGTCCAGAGTCTCGGCCGTTCTCACTGGGTCTTTGAGGTAGCCTTTAAACACGTTTGGTCCTTTCACACACACCTGAGGAACACCACAAGCATATCAGCAGCAAATACTACTACACTTATACTTTTACTCCATTCAGCAGCTCATAGGGTCCAAATTTTGTAGCAGGGTTGTCAAAAGTATAAAAAATAAGATACTAAATACTCATTTGAACAGATATCAGTACTAAAAAGTTCCGTTCACAGGACAGAAATGAACCTTCAGTGTGTCTTTAGAATGATGTTGAGCTGTATCAGAACACGTAGAAGAGCACCTTTTACGTTATGGCATGTCAACATGGTTTGGTGACCTGTCAGTCAAACTTAAATCACAGATTTTTACCTTGACTAAAAGAGTGGGTAAAATAATGATTACGTTACAAACTACATTTTGATGTGTGTAATCTGTAATCTGTAGGGGATTACATTTTAAAAGTCACCTTCCCAACACTGTTTATTTTATTTTACCTAATTTCTATGGGACAACATCTGAAGAGGAGTG
>NW_026571018.1:37781284-37814031 GCF_026225935.1 Boleophthalmus pectinirostris
TTTGATGATTAAAAACATTTCTCAATAACAATAATAATATACAAACAGGAATTTCCAATGAAATATTTCCCCTTTTCTTTGAAATCGGTGAAATGTTTGATGACCCACTTTCTCCTACAACGCCAGTAGGGGGCGACATTACCCTGAGATTCAGAGCGTCTCTAATGTTCACAGGCATTATTACCTTGATTCTGTTGTAACCAGTTTAGCCACATAGCACAGCGCCCGAACGAGTTTAACCCTAAAATAACACTAAAACAATAACAATAATAACAGGGATAATATATAAATCACATCTGTTATGACATTTGTTCTGTTGATTTAGATCAGGGGTGTCAAACTCATTTTGGTCCGGGGGTCGTATCCAACCGACTTTGATCCCAAAGTGTCCGGATCAGAAAACTCATTGTTATTTTTGGGGTTTATATGACATAAGTTCAAATATTTGTGCAGAGAAACACAAATCTATTACAGAAATCTTTTTTAATTAATGAACTCTTTCTTTTACAAAATATTATAATATTATGAACAACCTGAAACTTTAAGAAAAATCTAATTTCAACACAATGTTTTAACTTTGAACTTGTTTGCAAATAGGAATAAGTCAATTTTTCTTGTAAAATCCTGCACTCGGCTCCACTTTTCTCATGTTGGACATTTTTCTGATGAGGGTGTCACGGTCAACAGTCAAAACGATCGTCCTTTAAGAGCGTTTGGAAAGAGACAAGTCTTCATTTGTGCTGCTCTGGTGGGAGGGGCCACGTACAGAGACGCTGGAGACGCTGCTGTGATAAACACCACAGAAAATTAACAAGATTTTAATAAAAAATAGAATTAAAATATTTTAGTAGAAAATCAGCCGAGGGCCAGATTAAATGTCTTGGAGGGCCGGATCTGGCCCCCGCGCCGCATGTTTGACACCTGTGATGTAGACAGTCCCACACAGAGCTCCACCAGTGACTTTCAGATCACATCCTGTACATTATATTTTAAAGGACAATCATCTTTAATACAGATTGGGAGCAGCTAAAATGAACACTGATCTAATGCGGATGTTTCTTGATATACAAAGTTCTGCCACGAGAAACCACCACGTCCAACATCTGTGAATTTAAGTCTTGGATTAATTATTTATTATTGTTTCTCATTAAAACCATAGTGTCCTTTTGAAAGTGCCCTGCTTCTGAGAGTTTGACAACATCCCATTCTAAAACTAAAAAGCACCAGGTCTAGGGGTGTGCAAAAATCAAAATCAAAATTTGTTTCATGCGCTATGATGATACAGTATCGATATCCTGGGCTGCTGTATCGATATATCACCAAGAGTATTATTATTATTATTATTTTTTGGTATATTTTACTCAATTATTTTGTTACAGTGCTACAGTTTTGTTGCTTGTTTTGAGGAAGGAAGTTTTTTTATGCAGCACATTCAGCATGTTCACTGTTCTGATGATTAAAATGTTTGTGTTTCATATGAACTTTGCACAAGAAGAAGTGGTTTAACAAAGACTTTTAGTGTCACAGCCACGATTTAGCCTTTAGTTTTTATTAAACTGTATCGAATCCATTGGAAATATATCGTACTGAACTGAAAGTGCAGTGTATCGAGGTCTGTATCGTCAGTGTCGGGAAGGAGACTTTTAAAATGTAATCCCCTACAGATTACAGATTACACACCCCAAAATGTAGTTTGTAACGTAATCCATTAAATTACTTAAAGTGAGTAATGTAATCTGAATACTTTGGATTACTTGATTTGCTGTAGAGAAGCAAAGACGAGGAAATCTTCACCTAAATCTGATAAAAGACAATAAAAAAGCCCAGACTTTACTTAACTGTATTAAAAATATTATTGATAGAAGAAGAGACACGTCCACACAGCAGGACTTAGTCCTGGTTTAGACCTGGTTTAGTCCTGGTTTAGTCCTGGTTTAGACCTGGTTTAGTACTGGTTTAGACCTGGTTTAGTCCTGGTTTAGTCCTGGTTTAGTCCTGGTTTAGTCCTGGTTTAGTCCTGGTTTAGACCTGGTTTAGTCCTGGTTTTACTCCTGGTTTAGTCCTGGTTTAGACCAGGTTTAACACTGGTTTAGTCCTGGTTTAGTCCTGGTTTAGACCTGGTTTAGTCCTGGTTTAGTCCTGGTTTAGACCTGGTTTAACACTGGTTTAGACCTGGTTTAGTCCTGGTTTAGACCTGGTTTAACACTGGTTTAGACCTGGTTTTGTCCTGGTTTAGACCTGGTTTAACACTGGTTTAGACCTGGTTTAGTCCTGGTTTAGTCCTGGTTTAGTCCTGGTTTAGTCCTGGTTTAGACCTGGTTTAGTGTCCGGCGATGAGTGGAATTACTGAAAAAAAAAAAAGGGAATACCCCAAAATGTGAAAACAGGAACATACCGCTGTGTAATCCATTTATTTCAACAAAGTAACTGTAATCCAATTACCACTCACTGAAACAGTAACTGTAACTGAATACAGTTACTCATAATTTGTACTCTGATTACGTAACTCCAGTACATGTAATCTGTTACTCCAACACTGTGTATCGTATCGTGGCCTATGTATCGAGGTCTGTATCGTATCGACGGCACCAGTCGTCTCCAGGACGGTTCTGGATTCACTGCAAAAGCAAAGATCTTTATCTTTAACAGGCGTGAAACACGGATCTATAATTAAATAAATAAAGGATGCAGAAATTTCACACTCTACTGGCAAATGTTTGATTACTATAATTAAAGCAGCACTATGTAACCTCTCTGCTCGAGGGCTGATAAAGCTCTTGTCTCCATGGAGATGCTGTTGGTTTGCACAGAAACTCCCACAGTTCGGCATTAAACACCGTCTGCATGGTTCATTTATTTATGTGTTTTGGACAGGGCCTTGCACCATCGCTGTTTCTAGATCTGTGGAAAGATCTGTGTCAATTGTCTGTGCCCCGTTTGTGCTGCAAAAAGTTTCGTTTGTGCTGCTTTATTTTTTGAGATATTAATGTAGCAGCCCCCAGGAAGCTTCAAAATGCTGTAAAACGCCACAAAATTGTGTCAATCGTTTGTGCTTCGTTTGTGCTGCAAAAAGTTTTGTTTATGCTGCAAAAAGTTTCATTTGTGCGATTATGGTTCTTAAGATATTAGCAGTTTTATTTTTGGCTGATGACTTCATCCAGTTCCTCAAAACAGGCAGAAAATTATATGAAACATTTGTGTTTAGTTTGTGTGAGTATATTTCTAAAAAATATCAATTATTATTTTTGCGGGAATTATATGATGTCATTTCTGTTCAGCTCGCGGCCCGTCCTAACACTCAGTCCTAGTTCAGTTCTGGTTTAAATCTGGTTTTAGTCCTGGTTTAGTCCTGGTTCAAGGTGCTTTCACACCAGCAGTATTTGGTGCGCACCAAACTGTCCATTCGAACCAAAAGCTCTTAGTTCGGTTCGTTTACGTTGGTGTGAAACCTTCAATCGGACTCAGACTCGGACCAAATCAAGCTCTGAACCAGGACTAAACCAGTCCTGTTTTAGTCCTGGTTTAGTCCTGGTTCAGACCTGGTTTAGTCCTGTTTTAATCCTGTTTTAGTCCTGGTTTAGTCCTGGTTCAGACCTGGTTTAGTTCTGTTTAGTCCTGTTTTAGTCCTGTTTTAGACCTGGTTTAGACCTGATTCAGTCCTCGGTTCAGTCCTGATTTAATCCTGGTTTAGACCTGGTTTAGACCTGGTTCAGACCTGGTTCAGACCTGGTTTAGTTCTGTTTAGTCCTGTTTTAGTCCTGGTTCAGTCCTGGTTTAGTCCTGGTTTAGACCTGGTTTAGACCTGATTCAGTCCTCGGTTCAGTCCTGATTTAGTCCTGGTTTAGACCTGGTTTAGACCTGGTTCAGACCTGGTTCAGACCTGGTTCAGACCTAGTTCAGACCTGATTCAGTTCTGTTTAGTCCTGTTTTAGTCCTGGTTCAGTCCTGGTTTAGTCCTGGTTTAGACCTGGTTTAGACCTGGTTCAGACCTGGTTCAGACCTGGTTTCAGACCTGGTTTAGTTCTGTTTAGTCCTGTTTTAGTCCTGGTTCAGTCCTGGTCCCTCAGGTCTCTTGCACTGCAGATATCATGAGCCTGTGCAGGTTGGTAATTATTATTTTTGCAGAAATTATATGACTCCAAAAAACTCCAAAAAAAAAAAAACCCTCCAAAAAAAAAACCTCAAAAAAAAAAAAAAAAACTAGTGAAGAGAAATGATCTGAGGCTGTACAAAAGTCTGTATTATTATATAAAATATCAATATATGAATCAAAAGCAAGTTACTAAAAACTAATACAGACTTTTCCTCTTCACTAGTTTTGTTGTTTTTTGTTTTTTTTTAAGCCGCTGACATAGTTGACATAGTTTTTTTGTAGGTTTGCCAACTTCCACTACACAGTTGCACCTTTAAAAGATCTTTAAGCCTGGAAAATACATTTTATGGGACATTTTATTTGGCTCAATCTAGTTATTTCCTTGAACTAATAAACTCATAGTAATTGTGGGATTGTGTAAATTCTACTGGAAGATAAACCTCAAGTTAGATCCTCCAAACCCTCCAGGCTTTGCTCCATTACAGACCAATGAGATTCATCTGATATTCTATGTTATTACTTCACTTAACTGTATTAAAAAGATTATTGATAGAAGAAGAGGAGACATGGTCTGCGCAGCATGATTTAGCCTGTTAAATCCTGTTTTAGACCTGGTTTAGTCCTGGTTTAGTCCTGGTTTAGTCCTGGTTTAGACCTGGTTCAGACCTGGTTCAGACCTGGTTTAGTTCTGTTTAGTCCTGGTTTAGACCTGGTTTTAGACCAGGTTTAACACTGGTTTAGTCCTGTTTTAGTCCTGGTTCAGTCCTGGTCCCTCATGTCTCTTGCAGATGTCATGAGCCTGTGCAGGTTGGTAATTATTATTTTTGTCCCTAACCTATTCTATGTTATAATAACATATTCTCTGTTATAATAACATATTCTCTGTTATAATAACATATTCTCTGTTATAATAACATATTCTCTGTTATAATAACATATTCTATGTTATAATAACATATTCTCTGTTATAATAACATGTTCTCTGTTATAATAACATATTCTCTGTTATAATAACATATTCTCTGTTATAATAACATGTTCTCTGTTATAATAACATATTCTCTGTTATAATAACATGTTCTATGTTATTAGGTTCTTTTTTTCAGACCTAGAGTTTTATTTCACACCTGACAGTTTGTTCTGTTCACTAGCGTCTTCCTCAGAGTCACGTGATGTTGCTGTGACGTGTCTGATCAGTTGATTTAAACAGGTTTTGTCTCTGTCTTCCTCTCGGTGGAGGCAGGACGACAGCGCCACCTGCAGTCCCACTTCCTCAGGACAGAATCCCAGGTGTGTGAGAGTAAAAAAGCCCCTCGTCCCGGTTTACAGTCCTGTGGGCACGTTTCTGTATTTCGATTGCTTCTTTAATCCAGCGGTGATGTTTGTTTTCCTCTGTCCCGATGATGTTTGCTCCGTCCCAGTTCATAACGTGATTCTGTCTTTTACAATCCTTCCTCGATTATAACTACTGTATTACACTAAAGTGACACTGACACGTGAGGTTTTAGTCATATTATAATGTTGTTTCCTCCTCAAAAACATATCTGGAGTTGTGTTTTGTTTCATTCACACATTTATGAGTTTATTATTTATAAATCTGTCGTCTCCAAAGCTCAGAATGTCCTGTTCCACGTGGTCATGTGACCTGTTAGTTAAGTACAGATTCCAGGGCTGAAATGATCCAAATGATTCTAGTTAAACTGTACAGACAGTGTCGGGGAGTAACAGATTACAAGTACTGGAGTTAATGTAATCAGAGTACAAATGATGAGTAACTGTATTCAGTTACAGTTACTGTTTCAGTGAGTGGTAATTGGATTACAGTTACTTTGTTGAAATAAATGGATTACACAGAGGGATTTTACTGTTTTCACATTTTGGGCTAAACCAGGAATAAAACCAAGTCTAAAACCAGGACTAAAACCAGGACTAAACCAAGTCTAAAACCAGGACTAAACCAGGTCTAAAACCAGGACTAAACCAGGACTAAACCAGGATTAAACCAGGTCTAAAACCAGGTCTAAAACCAGGAATAAAACAGGACTAAACCAAGTCTAAAACCAGGACTAAACCAGGACTAAACCAGGATTAAACCAGGTCTAAAACCAGGACTAAAAGCAGGACTAAACCAGGACTAAACCAGGACTAAAACCAGGTCTAAAACCAGGTCTAAACCAGGACTAGACCAGGACTAAACCAAGACTAAACCACGATTAAACCAGGTCTAAAACCAGGACTAAATCAGGACTAAAGCAGGGCTAAAGCAGGACTAAACCAGGTCTAAAACCAGGTCTAAAACCAGGACTAAAACCAGGACTAAACAATATGACGTAACAGGAGGTGGACATAGTTGAAGCAGCAGTGTCTCATATAAAAATCATTTCTCTATCAGGATGTGGTTTTTACATTCATGTCGTTTTAAAAAACACGACAATATCAAGTAATCCAAAGTATTCAGATTACGTTACTCACTTTAAGTAATTTAATGGATTACGTTACAAACTACATTCTGGGGTGTGTAATCTGTAATCTGTAGGGGATTACATTTTAAAAGTCACCTTCCCGACACTGTGTACAGAGTTTAAAAACACAACGGAGCACTTCCTGTATTAGAAAACGTTTCATTGAAAACAACATGAGCCTTGAGGTTGTTTTTCACGACGTGACATGACGCTGACATGAAGAGCTGCGCCTCGTGTTTACACAGATCTGCCTCGGTGCGTTCGGTTGTGATTAAATCTCACGAACGCCGCTGTGATTTTTTGTCCTGGCGGGGTTTGGTGCTCGGCCAAATTCCGCCGCGCGCTGCCAGGGCCGCTCCCCGACTGAGGCTTTTGTTCGGCGATTTCTTCTTCAAGAGCACATTTACAAGAAGTGGAGCAGGTCCACTTAAAAGGCTTTGAGGAGGTTTGGTGCAGGTTACGTCACACTTGTTATTTTACTGATCCAAATTTAGCCCCTTGAGTAATTTTCCTAATACATACAAAAGATTACTCATGTTAATAATAATTTTTTACCTCCAAAACAAGTGTGCGTTATTTTATTTTAGTATTATTATTTACCTATCTCATTTTATTGTTTATTAATTATTATTATTATTATTTATTTTTATTTATTTATTATGATTACTATTTTTTTATATTATCTATCTATCCATTTATTTATTTATGTTTCTGTACTTTTTAATTATATATTTTATTTATTTTATTTATTATTTATTTATTTTTATTTTTTTATTTTATTTTATTTTATTCTTTTTTAAGTACATATGGTCACTGAATATAAATCAAGGACTCACCTGTGACTGATAAATTGTATTGTGCAAATATTGTGTAAAGTGAATGTGTGAATGTGTATGAGTGTGTGAGTGTGTGAAATTTGTTTGTAATTATTATTATTATCTTATTATATATTTATTTTTATTATTATTATTATTATTATTATTATTTTATTTAATTTATTTATTTTTTTTGGTTGTATGTTGACCTGTGTTAACGTGGTCAGTTGTTCATGTGGAATTTTTATTGTCTGAAAATTAATAAAAATATTGAAACAAAAAAAAAAAACAAGTGTGCGTTGACATGTTTTCAATAGCAGCTAAAATAAATGAAATACAGAGATTCTCTTTTGGACATTTATGACCCACTCGCGTCCGACCAGTGCTGTAAGTGTGGATTTTTTAAAGTGGTGGTTCACGATTCATGATGTCATCCCCCATAAAGGTGCCATTTTTACTCCAAATGATGTGGAATCATGACCAGGACTGAACCAGGACTAAACCAGGACTAAACCAGGACTAAACCAGGTCTAAACCAGGTCTAAAGCAGGACTAAAACCAGGTCTAAAGCAGGAGTAAAGCAGGACTAAAACCAGGTCTAAACTGGGACTAAACCAGGACTAAACCAGGACTAAACCCAGGACTAAAACCAGAACTAAACCAGGTGAAACCAGGTCAAAACCAGGTCTAAACCAGGTCTAAACCAGGACTAAAGCAGGACTAAAACCAGGTCTAAACTGGGACTAAAACCAGGTCTAAACTGGGATTAAAACCAGGTCTAAACTGGGACTAAACTAGGACTATAACCAGGATTAAACCAGGACTAAACCAGGTCTAAAGCAGGAGTAAAGCAGGACTAAAACCAAGTCTAAACTGGGACTAAACCAGGACTAAACCAGGACTAAACCCAGGACTAAAACCAGAACTAAACCAGGTCAAAACCAGGTCAAAACCAGGTCAAAACCAGGTCTAAACCAGGACTAAAGCAGGACTAAAACCAGGTCTAAACTGGGACTAAAACCAGGTCTAAACTGGGACTAAACTAGGACTATAACCAGGTCTAAACCAGGACTAAACCAGGACTAAACTAGGACTAAAACCAGGACTAAAACCAGGTCTAAACCAGGTCTAAAACAGGATTTAACAGGACTAATCCTGCTGTGTGGACCTCGTCTCCTCTTCTTCTATCAGTAATATTTATATTACGGTTCAGTAAAGTCTGGGCTTTTTTTTATTTTCTTTTATCAGACAAAACATCTGATGTGAAGATTTCCTGGTCTTTGTTTCTCTACAACAAATCAAGTAATCCAAAGTATTCAGATTACATTACTCACTTTAAGTAATTTAATGGATTCTGTTACAAACTACATTTGGTGTGTGTAATCTGTAATCTGTAGGGGATTACATTTTAAAAGTAAAAGGTTACAGGAGACATATTTAAAAAGCTTTTATAACACTGATCCATCATCGTGTTAATGTTTTGTGTCTTGAGGTCGAAGTCCACCATGTGCTATCTGCATCTAATATATCAAAGCGTTTTATTGTTCAGCAATCAGGAAACGCGTGTTGGCATGCTAGTTATTTGCCGTATTGTCATGCTTATGAAATCACGGCGGTGCTTTGATGTTTTGAAGGCACTTTTTGAAATGACCTAGATCTGTTTTTCATGTTCTGAAGGCAGGAAAAATCAGGTACGGTGTTTTTTTTGTTGTTTTTTTTTGTTTTTTAGTGAGAGTTTGTACCTGAAGTCCAGTCTCCGGGGGTGGTGTAGGTGCAGCCGGCCGTACATTCAGTCTGACCGTAGGCCTCGTAAACCTGCACAGGAGAATAACTTTAATTATTTGACTCCTACAAGTGGAAGATGTTGGTGTTTTTTTTAACTCTTTCCCTCCTGGACGCCGACGAGGAACAACCCACACATATATGACGAGTTCTACCCTTAGAGCATAAAAGAAAACAGACTAAATGATTTTTACACTCATGAACTTAGTTGTAACACAGACATATTTGTATCTCTGGAAACCTTAGACTCTGAACTCTTCATTTATGGATGTTTAAATGTGATTCAACTCATTTACAGGTTTATAACAGCTCACTGAAAATGAGAGTTTACCTGGTCAGGTGCAAAATCGAAAACAAAAAAAACTACATTCAGCATCTGATATCTGCATGTTCTGAGTAATATATTCATTAAAAAAAATTAAAAATATACTTTGTCAAAGTATTTAAACAGATTTCATATCACCAGATACAGAACAGCCAAGTGTGCACCTGTTTTTACCTGTTGTTCACCTGTGTGCACCTCATTCATTTTTTCCATTTAACTTATTCAACTTATTTAATTTATTCAACTAATTTAACTTATAATATAATAATATAATAATAAAACTCTTCCCCGTCAGTGTGAGTCCAGTATTTGTCATCTCGGTTATTTTCTCGTGTGCAGAGCTCCACATAAGTGTTTGTTTCTGTAGCGATTCTGTTATACGTCGCATCTTGGAAAAAAAGACTGAAATATTTTAAAGGACTCGTCTGGGCAACATCCAGATTTCAGGGCAATTTTGGTTCATAATCGAGTATAAAGCTCAGATAGTTTGTTGGGACATCGCAGGACTCCACACAGACGCATCAGCGATATTCTCATCTTCGTAAGTTTCACTCTCTGAAAGTCCGTCTCTATCGCTGTTTTCCACTTTATAATCAACTTCATCATCACTTTTGAAATCTATAAAAGTCACTTTCTCTAAACTTATCCATAAAATACGTCCGCTCCTCATTATTTCTAAAACTGTGAGCCGCAGCGCCGCGATCTTTCCATTGCACGTTTCATGTTGTGTTTTTTCCGGAAGCTACAATCGTCACTACTTCGATTAACTTTGGAAAAAATCTGCGAAAACATATCCTTGAATCCTATTGGTCAGTCTAGTGTGGGTTGTAGTGGCCCCGACCGATCGCAGTCTCTGTTTACATGTGAACAACCGAGCCGTTTCTAAAGGTCGTCAAATCACGTCTTTAGTGAAACAGCAGGAGTCAAAACACGTGATTAAGGAAACAAGGAGGTCGTCAAATGTCGTCTTCTTGGGGGAAAGAGTTAAGATCTTATTTTGGTCCAACCTGGCACCCCAGCGCTGCTCTGAGGAAGCCCAGGACGGAGGGAGAGGTGGGGGCCGCTCCAGTGATGATCATCCGCAGCCTCCCTCCCAGACTGGCCTGAAAAACAAAATACGTGTCAGAGCAGAGCCAGCAGAGGGCGCCATGATCACAAACTTTGGCTCCGTCGACTAAAAACTGCTCCCGTCTGCAACAACCAGTGTTGGGAAGGTGACTTTTAAAATGTAATCCCCTACAGATTACAGATTACACACCCCAAAATGTAGTTTATAACGTAATCAATTAAGTTACTTAAAGTGAGTAATGTAATCTGAATACTTTGGATTACTTGGTTTGCTGTAAAGTAGCAAAGACGAGGAAATCTTCACATAAAATGTTTTGTCTCCTAAAAGACAATAAAAAGCCCAAACTTTACTGAACCAAATAAAAAAATATTACTGATAGAAGACGAGGAGACACGGTGCACGCAGCAGGATTTAGTCCTGTTAAATCCTGTTTGAGACATGGTTTAGACCTGGTTTTAATCCTGGTTTAGTCCTGTTTTAGTCCTGGTTTAAAGTCCTGTTTTAGGGTTTAGTCCTGGTTTTAGGTTTAGTCCTGGTTTATCCTGGTTTAGTCCTGGTTTAGTCTGGTTTAGTTTAGTCCTGGTTTTAGTCCTGGTTTAGTCTTGGTTTAGTCCTGGTTTAGTCTGGTTTAGTCCTGGTTTACCTGGTTTAGTCCCTGGTTTAGTCTTGGTTTAGTCCTGTTTTGGTCCTGGTTTAGTGTCCGGCAATGAGTGGAATTACCGAAAAAAAGGGATATAACCCAAAATGTGAAAACATAAAAATCCCTCTGTGTAATCCATTTATTTCAACAAAGTAACTGTAATCCAATTACCACTCACTGAAACAGTAACTGTAACTGAATACAGTTACTCATCATTTGTACTCTGATTACTTAAGTCTGGTACATGTAATCTGTTACTCCTCTATCAGTGTCACATTCTGGAATCTTAAATTGATTGTATGAACCTGCGCTACATGATCCTGGTGTTTTTATTTCGCTATTTTGTCACAAGATCAAGAATCGAGATCTGGTGTGTTCTTTCCATGAGGTTCTTCCTGACAGCTGTTGTGCCTCGTCTCCAAGCGAAGTGGGTCGAGAACCTTCAACACGCTCGGAATTGCAAGTACGGACCCCGGTTGTGGATTCGCCGCTTTAAAGGGATAGTTCGGGATTTTTGACATAAATCTGTGTGTCGTCCCCGTGAGCAGTGTCGTGCATCAACACTGACTCACCCCCGACAGCGTCCGGTGAACCGAGATACTGACCGTTTTCGGTGCCGACGAAAGTAGTTTGGTAAGTTGTGCTGGGGACTGTATAATAAAGTGTTTTTCTTCTCAAAACAATCTGTGTTCAAAAGAGTGACACATTTGCATCACAAAACCATCGTCGCCTAAAAAGTCAGACCTCATAATCTCTTGGCACTATTTTCTTTCTGTTCGTATCACTGCGCGCGGCCGCCAGGTGACGAATCCATCACTTTGTTCAGTTGTTCGGCAGTGTTTACATGTGCAGACACTGCAACATGAGAGAGCTACAGCCATAAGTGTATAAACTTGAATAAGACACATAAAAATATATCTAAAAAATGGTGCAAACTCTTGATTCTCCAGGCTGTAACAACAAAAATCTGACTGAATCTCCACGCACATTGTCACCGTTTTCCTGTAACGGACTTTACGCTGAGGAAACTTTGACTTCTTGCCTTCGGCTTCAATGTGGAAACCAAACCAGGTAAGAACAAAGAAGTGCCGCTGTGTTTACAAGAGAACAGGTTCAAGAATCAGCAGTAAATCACTCAGTGTCATGTCACCAGTGAAACTTCTACAAAACGTAACTTTATAAGTCGACTGTTATTACTATTGTAAATGTCTCGTACACTATTGGCAGCAGCGACGTGGACGTGTGGATGATTCCATGTTTCTATCAGTCGTCCATGCTTCAGTCACAGTGTCGAGGCTCTATGTTTCACTGTATACAAGTTTATAAATGACGTGATGGTGATTGTCGCTCACTCGGTCTCTCACGGCTCCAGCTTCAACTTGTACCACTTCTCTGTCTCTCTTCTCTCTCTGCTCGTTCTAACTCCATCTGGTGAATTTCGGCATCAGTATATTCGGGTTCATAAAGATCTCCCCTTGGCTTTGTGGTAAAGGCAAAGTCTTTATTGTCGGTGTCGTAATCAGACATGTTGTCGCTGACATTCCGAGCAGTAAACACAGTGAACCAGGCGCGGCTGTCACCTGGCGGCCGCGCGCAGTGATACGAACACGTAAACTTCTTAGGTTCTTTTTAAAGACAATGCAGTAAGTGTGTCATTTACCTGGTGTTGACATGTCCTTCTGTCCTGCGTGTCCCATCCCTTCAGACTGACTGTCACCGGTGTTGGATGATGTTGCACGTGATCGAGAACAGGTCATAATCAGGTCTGATTGACTTACTTACACTGGATGGAGGCGATGGATCAGGACCTGAAATGGACCTGCGGAGGTGGGTCCTCAGGAGGTCAGTCTGACCACGGACTACAGGAAGTAACAACAGCTGATATACGACACGTCACCACCAACACCGGTGACAGTTCTGAAGATGCAGCAGCCGAAACATGTCAACAAGGTAAATACACTTTACTGCACTGTCTTTAAAAAGAACCTAAGAAGTTGAAGTACATAAGAAGACAAAATGAACATCATTGGCTTAGTGATACGAACAGAAAGAAAATAGTGCCAAGAGATTATGAGGTGTGACTTTTTAGGCGACGATGGTTTTGTGACGCAAATGTCTCACTCTTTTGAACACAGATTGTTTTGAGAAGAAAAACACTTTATTATACAGTCCCCAGCACAACTTGCCGGACGACTTTCCTCAGCACCGAAAACGGTCAGTATCTCGGTTCACCGGACGCTGTCGGGGGTGAGTCAGTGTTGATGCACGACACTGCTCACGGGGACGACACACAGATTCATGTCAAAAATCCCGAACTATCCCTTTAACCTCTGGCCTCGTTTGTCTTCGTTTGGCTGGAGCTGAACACTGTGCGGCGACGTCTACTCCTGTATTCAGTCTTTTACCAAACCCGAGCCAGCAGAGGGCGCCGTACTGCCTTATCAGCACTTACCTGTATTTTGCTGAAGAATATTTTGTCCCAGATGCTGTCGCTGCGGATCACGCCTCGACTCACTTCAGCTCCTTTCCTCCTCGCCGCGAAGTTCAAGAGGGAGCGCTTCAGAGGAGTGTTGGCCTGGCTGAAGATCTGAGGAGGAACCATCACTTCGCGTTAGAACATCCGCTCCAGGGACAATATGTACACAGGAAAAAGTGGCAACAGATCAGTGTGTGGATGCAAAACAACTTTCTCCAGCTAAACTCTGACAAGACTGAAGTCATAGTGTTTGGTCCACAGAAACAAAGGGACAGTGTCAGCATCACCTCCAGTCTCTCTCTCTAAAACCTTCAAATCAGGCAAGAAATCTCGGGGTCATAATGGAGTCAGACTTGAACTTTAACAGTCACATAAAATCAATAACATCTGCAGCCTTTTACCATCTAAAAAACATAGCAAAAATCAAAGGTTTACTGTCTAAATCAGACTTGGAGAAACTTATCCATGCGTTTGTCTCCAGTAGGTTAGATACTGTAATGTTCTGCTCACTGGTCTCTCCAAACGAGCTGTGAGACGCTGCAGAACATCCAGAACATCCAGAACATCCAGAACATCCAGAACATCCAGAACATCCAGAACGCTGCAGCTCGGGTCCTGTCTCGAACTAGGAAGTACGAGCACATAAGTCCTGGTCTCAGGTCTCTGCACTGGCTCCTGTGGCTCAGAGACTTTAAAGCGTCTCTGCTTGTACAAGTGTCTCCATGTCCGAGCACCAAAGTCCATCTGTGACATGTTAGTGTCATATGAACATCTCACACTCTGAGGAGCTCAGGGACCGACCTCCTGCTGGTGCCCAGAGTCACGACTAAACAAGGGGAGTCAGAGTTTCAGGTTCATGCAGCTAAAACCTGGAACAGTCTGAACATGTGAGACAGACTCTTCTGTGACGCTGTTTAAATCCAGACTTCTTACTCCATACTGGTGGAAGTTCCGAGCTTCTTTCACGTGAATCCTGAACATAAACTGAGAATGAGACGAACTCGCATCTGCAGGTTTACGTCATCCCGGGCTCAGCTGTGACGCGAGTACCTGCAGTCCTTCGAGTATTACAGCAGCAGTAGTAGTAGTAGTAGTAGTAGTAGTGTTTTCTTACCTTGTCGTACATTCGGTTGAGGAGTCTCGGGACCACGGGGAAGATGGTCGGCCGCAGAGCCTTCATGTCGTCCGAGAGGAGTCGAATGTCTCCCTGGTAGAAGCCGATTCGACCGCCATGACAGTACACTACGGACTGAGACAGAGAGGGATGACGTCAGCTTTTCATTTAGGCAATTTATTCACATTTTAAGTCAAGTATTTTAACAACATTCGTGGGAGTACTGTAATAGTTAGTGTGACCAGGTTTTCAAAATAAAATAAAAAAACTGGGACATCCCCGGTCAGCGTCACCTCCAGTCTCTCTCTCTGAAACCTTCAAATCAGGGAAGAAATCTCGGGGTCATAATGGACTCAGACTTGAACTTTAACAGCCACATCAAATCAATAACATCTGCAGCCTTTTACCATCTAAAAAACATGTCAAAAATCAAAGGTTTACTGTCTAAATCAGACTTGGAGATAAGGCTGGACGATATGGATCAAAAAATATATCTCAATATATTTTGGCTATATCTCGATATACGATATATATCTGGATATATGTTCAAGAAAAAATAACCTCCAAAACTGAAAACTGCAAAAACAAATCTGCCAATTTCACAAGGTCCTTTTTTAAAAAAAAATTTTTTAATTAAAGTGTAAGAGGTCGGTAGTTCATACAGGAACATTTAAGATTACAAAAAAACCTAATTACATAAATAATAATTTAACTGTAAAAAAAAAGAAAATAAAACATATTTCCTTCTTTTCATTCATAAATAAAACAACTCAACACAAGCTCATCTTTGCATTAACTCTGTTCTCCAGACCAGAACCAGAACCATGAGCTCATTTAGCAGAAGAAGCTCAGGATGTTCCTTATTTTAACAGATCCATGTTCCAGCGTCAGGATCTGAGGTTTAATCCCACAATCCACTGCAGATCAAACCCAACGATTCCAAACACTGTTGTACAAGTGACACTGCAGCAGATTATTCATTAAAATCTTCTGCATAAATAGAATTTACAATATATAAAACATAACCACTATGAGTCACATCAGCCCGTTTGAGATAATAATGTGTTTAATGCAGTTTTGCGCACGTGTGTTTACATTTTACAGAAACGAAACTCAAGCGCATGAGTCATTTTGGATAAACAGCACTTCTCCTGCAGCTCAGCTCGTTCAGCTTCTTTCAGACTAAAGGATGCGACTCGGTGGAATATGAGGATGTGCTGCTGGTGGTTTGTCTGTAAATGGTGGAAAAGGTTCGTGGGGCTTGAAGCTTTTCACTGGCACCAACTTTGGGCGTTCAGGGCGACAGTGACGAGTGAAGGAGACACGAGCGACAAAATCAGGGAGGCGACGAGAGAGAAACAAAACAGCGAAGCGGCGAAATCAAAATTTAATATAAGCATTATTTCGATATATACAATATGTCAGAATTCATATCGAGTTTTAAAACTATCTCGATATATTTAAAATATCGATATATCGCCCACCCCTACTTGGAGAAACGTATCCATGTGTTTGTCTCCAGTAGGTTAGATACTGTAATGTTCTGCTCACTGGTCTCTCCAAACGAGCTGTGAGACGCTGCAGAACATCCAGAACATCCAGAACATCCAGAACATCCAGAACATCCACAACATCCACAACATCCACAACATCCAGAACATCCAGAACATCCAGAACGCTGCAGCTCGGGTCCTGACTCCAACTAGGAAGTACGAGCACTAGGGACGGGCATTCGATGAAATTTTCTTAATCGATCGGCGGAAGAATTAACGATCGATTATCGATTAATCATTAACGTTTTTATATTAAAATGATCATCATTATTATTACTATCTGCACTAATCTGCACAAATAAAAAAATTCAACTTTACGACATATAAACCATAACGACTCTAGATCCACATCAGCTGTTTGACATTATAATGTGTTTAATTCAGTTTTGTTCAAATCTCACAGAAACAAAACTTAAAACCACATCACTAATTTACATAAACTAAGCGAAGATAAAACTCCAGCTCTTGTGTCGCTGATGTGGTTCAACTTGTGTTGGATTAAAAGACATGACTCAGGTGAATACAGGTCAGTGTGACCAGATTTGTGTTTGTCAAAACCAGGACAGCGTACGGGGGGAGGGGGACGGGGCCTCGTCATCCACATTGAGCGACTCTCACCTGGAAAAACTTTTTCCCACTGGACACAGAAACATATGTGCTGCTTTATACACTGTGCACATGGACTCACACTTGTCCCAACGCAACGGAAAGTGTGGAATTTCTTGTCCAAATCATCGTTAAATCCACATTTGTGCTTCGGTTCGTTACAGACTGACCCACTGTTTGTGTCTCGCTCCTTCTGATGCAGAGACACATGTACACACCTGTTTGGTCACGACACACACAGCAACCTACATTCGGTTTGTCGATTAAAATTAACATAATCGATGAAATTCTTAATGATCAATTATCGATTAATCGACTAATCATGCCCATCCCTAACGAGCACATAAGTCCTGGTCTCAGGTCTCTGCTCTGGCTCCTGTGGCTCAGAGACTTTAAAGCAGCTCTGTTTGTACAAGTGTCTCCATGGCCGAGCACCAAAGTCCATCTGTGACATGTTAGTGTCATATGAACATCTCACACTCTGAGGAGCTCAGGGACCAACTCCTGCTGGTGCCCAGAGTCACGACTAAACAAGGGGAGTCAGAGTTTCAGGTTCATGCAGCTAAAACCTGGAACAGTCTGAACATGTGAGACAGACTCTTCTGTGACGCTGTTTAAATCCAGACTCAAAACATTTCTGTTTAACTGTGCAAATAACTGAAAGGTTTTCATTCCGCACTCTTCTCTCCAATTTATGTCTCTCTTTTTTAATTTTAATCCTCATGATTATTTATGTTTTGATTTGTTTTTATTATGATTTTAATGTATTTCTTATTCTGTAAAACACTTTGAATTACTTTGTGTACGAATTGTGCTGTACAAATAAACTTGCCTTGTCCGGTTTGTGGTGGTTGGTTATAGTAAAATTGTGAACCGAGTGTAATTTAGAAAAACTGTTTTACACTCGGCACTAATGTGAGTCAGTACAGTCACATTTAGACCTGGTTTTAGAGCTGGTTTAGTCCTAGTTTAGTCCTGGTTTATTCCTGGGTTTAGACCTGGTTTAGTCCTAGTTTAGACCTGGTTTAGTCCTTTTTTTAGTCCTGGTTTAGTCCTCGTTTAGTCCTGGTTTAGTCTTCGTTTAGTCCTGGTTTAGTCCTCGTTTAGACCTGGTTTAGTCCTAGTTTAGACCTGGTTTAGTCCTGTTTTAGACCTGGTTTAGTCCTGGTTTAGACCTGGTTTAGTCTTTGGTTTTGGTTTAGTCCTGGTTTAGTCCTGGTTTAGTCCTGGTTTAGACCTGTTTTAGTCCTGGTTTAGTC
Source organism: Boleophthalmus pectinirostris (assembly GCF_026225935.1). Taxonomy (NCBI): domain Eukaryota; kingdom Metazoa; phylum Chordata; class Actinopteri; order Gobiiformes; family Gobiidae; genus Boleophthalmus; species Boleophthalmus pectinirostris. The sequence goes on from NW_026571018.1 coordinate 37,799,479, forward strand.
CTGGTTTAGACCTGGTTTAGTCTTGGTTTTAGTCCTGGTTTAGTCCTGGTTTTAGTCCTGGTTTAGTCCTGGTTTAGACCTCGTTTTAGTCCTGGTTTTAGTTCTAGTTTAGACCTGGTTTAGTCCTGTTTTAGACCTGGTTTAGTCCTGGTTTTTTTGGTTTAGTCCTGGTTTTAGTCCTAGTTTAAACCTGGTTTAGTCCTGGTTTAGCCCAAAATGTGAAAACAGGAAAATACCGCCATGTAATCCATTTATTTCAACAAAGTAACTGTAATCCAATTCCCACTCACTGAAACAGTAACTGTAACTGAATACAGTTCCTCATCATTTGTACTCTGATTACTCCGGTACATGTAATCTGTTACTCCCCGACGCTGTGTACAGATTTTCACTTGCCTCATGTTTGATTGACTTGGTGTTGTGGCGTGTTCTCCTCAGACGGAGGAAAGCACCTGCTCTCCCACTGTTTGTTTGTGTGAGCGGAGGAGCAGCTGTGTGCTTTAGGTGCGTTGGAAACAGGGGAAATATTAGGGCAGGTCATGTTTTCTATTGTTCTAACACAACTGATGTTTTCAAGATTCAAGGTTTCATTTTTTGTTTTTTTCCAATACAGATTCAATCGAGATACAAAGACAATACAAACACTCAACAGAACAAGATCTTCAACACTAAAGGGTAGAACTTTCTTTTCTGTTCCCATGTGTCTTATACAGTGTTGGGAAGGTGACTTTTAAAATGTAATCCCCTACAGATTACAGATTACATACACCAAAATGTAGTTTGTAACGGAATCCATTAAATGACTTAAAGTGAGTAATGTAATCTGAATACTTTGGATTACTTGATATTGTCATGTTTTTTAAAACTACATGAATGTAACGACCACATCCTGAAAATTCATGTTTGTTCTCTTCAAATTGGCCCTGGTTTAGACCTGTTTTAGTCCTGGTTTAGTCCTGGTTTAGACCTGGTTTTAGTCCTGGTTTAGTCCTGGTTTAGACCTGGTTTTAGTCCTGGTTTAGTCCTGGTTTAGACCTGGTTTAGACCCTGGTTTTAGTTTAGTCCTGGTTTTAGTCCTGGTTTAGAGTCCTGGTTTTAGTCCTGGTTTTAGTCCTGGTTTAGACCTGGTTTTAGTCCTGGTTTTAGTCCTGGTTTAGTCCTGGTTTAGACCTGGTTTAGACCTCGTTTTAGTCCTGGTTTTAGTCCTGGTTTAGTGGTTTAGACCTGGTTTAGACCTGGTTTAGTCCTGGTTTAGACCTGGTTTAGACCTGGTTTTAGTCCTGGTTTAGTCCTGGTCCTGGTTTAGTCCTGGTTTAGTCCTGGTTTAGACCTCGTTTTAGTCCTGGTTTAGTCCTGGTTTTAGTCCTGGTTTAGTCCTGGGTTTAGTCCTTGGTTTAGTCCTGGTTTAGTCCTGGTTTAGTCTGGTTTAGTCCTGGTTTTAGTGGTTTAGTCCTGGTTTAGACCTCGTTTTAGTCCTGGTTTAGTCCTGGTTTAGTCTGGTTTTAGTCCTGGTTTAGTCCTGGTTTTAGTCCTGGTTTTAGTCCTGGTTTAGTCTGGTTTAGACCTGGTTTAGCCCAAAATATGAAAACAGGAAAATCCCGCCATGTAATCCATTTATTTCAACAAAGTAACTGTAATCCAATTACCACTCACTGAAACAGTAACTGTAACTGAATACAGTTACTCAGACTTTGTACTCTGATTACTTAACTCCGGTACATGTAATCTGTTACTCCCCGACAGTGGGTGTGTGTACGAGTCCATGTGCTCTTCTTCTTGTTCTGAAACAGCTCAAACTCTTTCTAAACACATTCAGGAGACGTTCAAATTCTGTCCCGTCAGTCGAAAAAAAAGGGAGTATGTTTCTTTTCTCTCATCACGATCCAAATAATTAAAGGTTGTATGGAGGATTTTTTGTTTTGTTTCAAATTGTCAATGAAAGTTTAAAATACCATTACAGAGCCTTGTAATTATGACCAAAAAAAAAAATAAAAAGAATGAAAATCTATCAACTGTGGACGTGTTGAGGCCAGATAAACATCAGCCAATAGAAAACCAGGCTACCTCATTTTCTATTGGCTGTTAGGTTGTCAATCAAACTATGTTTCTAGGGTAACTATGCAGCGGTTCTTAGAGGCTTTTTCTGTCGCTTCCTCGCAGTTCGCACAAAGTTTGTTGCGATGGCGCACGAGGATCCACGACCAGTTCGCTGTAAAGGAAAGTCCGTGTTTGAGGTCGCTGAAAGAAGAAGGGAAAAGGAAAAAGACCGAAGCCAAACTGAGGTGATGGTTGGAGATTCCTTTCAGCGATGGCGCGACTGAAGCAGACGAAGAATCTAAAAACTGAGGAGTCGGTCTCTAAATTGATTTCTAGAGGAGGAAGGTGGTGTCACACATGCACAACATTTGGAAAAGGACTGTCGCTGGATTTCAAAATGCTTCATAACAGTTATTTCAGCGTGGAGATTGGACTGAGACAAAGCAAAGGATCATGGTCTATGTAGTTCTCACTTTTTTTTTTTTTTTTTTACTGTTACAACGCATTTAAGCAGAGACACTTGAGATTCGATATTATTGTGCACTGTTGGGCAAGTTACTTTAAAACTGTAATGCGTTATTTATTACTTATTACTGTCATTTCAAAGTAATTCGTTACATTACAATATTACTGCATTTAAAATGTAAGGCATTACATTACTATTGCATTACTTTAAGTTACTCTCACCAAAATAACTGCGAAAAAGCTGAACTTTTGAGCCGTATATGGACTGAACCAGGACTAAACAAGGTCTAAACCAGGACTAAACTAGAGCTGAACCAGGACTAAACCAGGACTATAACAGGACTAACCTCAGACTGATTCCAGGACTGAAGAGGAGGACTAAACCAGAACTGAACTAGGACTAAAACAGGACTCACTGTCAGGACGGGCTCGAAGGTGACGCAGGAGAAAGGAGCGGCTTTGCTCCGCACCTCATGGAGGTAAGAGCGGCTGTCGCCCGATCGCTCTTTATGGACCCTGCTGCTCGGGCTCACGGTCCTGATTTCAGCAAAACTCTGCTACAGCGCGTAACTTCTACCTTCCTTCAACGTGTCCAGAAGTCCAACTTTTTGTGTGATGGTTTGCATCGTCCTCTGTCTTTTGGGTGCGAGCGCAGGAGACTTTGTCGGTGCAGAACGTTTCGTCGACGTTGTGGATTTTGTCGGAGAGAAAACTTGCAGACATACAGCACTTCAGAATCACACTGCTAGAGATTGAACATTTATTTAAATTTGGCAGCTGAACATATTCTGTACTGTACTGTACAGGAGACAGGAGACAGGAGTCCCTCAGCCGATCAGGACGCAGCGGGAGGAACGCAATACGTGTTCATACACTAAAAACAAAAGGCATGCAAAATTGCACAAAAAAAAAAATTCTAAAAATCAGCGAAACAGCGAGACCGCGAAAAGTGAATCGCGTTAGAGCGAGGAACGACTGTAAACCAGGTCTAAACCAGAAGTGACCCAGGTCTAAACCAGAAGTGACCCAGGTCTAAACCAGGTCTAAACCAGAAGTGACCCAGGTCTAAACCAGGTCTAAACCAGAAGTGACCCAGGTCTAAACCAGGTCTAAACAGCGTAGAGTTCTGGGTCGGTCCTTTCACCCGCGGTTAACTGAAGGTTTATCCGGCCGCGTCTCCGGCGTTTCACCGCTGCTGATTTCACGGTGATTTTAGTGAATTTCTATGAAGAAAAACCCACCACTTCAATCCAGGTTAAAAAAGCATTGTAACGCGCGTTACTCACATTTGTACCGAGTAAAAATATTACAATTTTTCCCCCTGTAATGCCACATTACTGCGTTACAGCAAAAATCAACGCATTACTGTAATACATTACTTTTATAATACATTACTTTTATAATACTTTTATAATACATTACTCCCAACACTGTTATTGTGAGACTTTCATGATATTTCAATTTTTGTCGCATTGGATTTCGATACTTTTGACACACCTATGTAAAAGTAAAAAGTACAATATTTTAATTTTAATATGTTTTGATTTGTTTTTATTATGATTTTAATGTATTTCTTATTCTGTAAAGCACTTTGAATTACTTTGTGTACGATATGTGCTGTACAAATAAACTTGCCTTGCATTGCCAATATGTCTAAAGTGTATTATTTTCATCAAAAAGTTACTTAAATGTAAAAAAAAAATAAACACACTCGTTAATGGAAGTAGTGTAATACTTTAGTGTGTGAGTGAGTGAGTTGTGTAATTGTCTTGGTCTTCATTAAATGATTATCTAACATTCCCCCAGTGATTTTACGACTCACACAAATACTTTTCATTCCCAGAGTTTTGACCCTTTCCTCTTCCGGCTCTGCCCACACACACGTACACACACACACACACACACACACACACACACACACACACACACACACACACACACACACACACACACACACACACACACACACACACACACACACACACACGTACACACGCGCACACACACACACACACACACACACACACACACACACACACACACACACACACACACACACACACACACACACACACACACACACATGCACCCACATACATTCCTCTCCCCCACACAGCTGTCCTGAGTCACCAATGCCTCTAAGAACAGGGTCAGACCTGGTTTAGATCTGGTTTAGACCTGGTTTAGACCTGGTTTAGACCTGGTTTGGACCTGGTTTAGACCTGGTTTAGACCTGGTTTAGACCTGGTTTAGACCTGGTTTAGACCTGGTTTAGACCTGGTTTGGACCTGGTTTAGACCTGGTTTAGACCTGGTTTAGACCTGGTTTAGACCTGGGTTGGACCTGGGTTAGACCTGGTTTGGACCTGGTTTAGTCCTCCATTAGACCTGGTTTGGACCTGGTTTGGACCTGGGTTAGACCTGGTTTAGACCTGGTTTAGACCTGGTTTAGACCTGGTTTGGACCTGGTTTGGACCTGGGTTAGACCTGGTTTAGACCTGGTTTGGACCTGGTTTGGACCTGGTTTAGACCTGGTTTGGACCTGGTTTGGACCTGGTTTAGACCTGGTTTAGACCTGGTTTAGACCTGGTTTGGACCTGGTTAGACCTGGTTTGGACCTGGGTTAGACCTGGTTTGGACCTGGTTTAGACCTGGTTTAGACCTGGTTTGGACCTGGTTAGACCTGGTTTAGACCTGGTTTGGACCTGGGTTAGACCTGGTTTGGACCTGGTTTAGACCTGGTTTAGACCTGGTTTAGACCTGGTTTGGTTTAGACCTGGTTTGGACCTGGTTTAGACCTGTTTAGACCTGGTTTGGACCTGGTTTAGACCTGGGTTGGACCTGGGTTTAGACCTGGTTTGGACCTGGTTTAGACCTGGTTTAGACCTGGTTTAGACCTGGTTTGGACCTGGGTTAGACCTGGTTAGACCTGGTTTTGGAGACCTGGTTTGGGACCTGGTTTAGACCTAGACCTGGTTAGACCTGGTTTAGACCTGGGACCTGGTTTAGACCTGGTTTAGACCTGGTTTAGACCTGGTTTAGACCTGGTTTAGACCTGGTTTGGTTTAGACCTGGTTTAGACCTGGTTTGGACCTGGTTTAGACCTGGTTTAGACCTGGTTTTGGACCTGGTTTAGACCTGGTTTAGACCTGGTTTAGACCTGGTTTTAGACCTGGTTTAGACCTGGTTTAGACCTGGTTTAGACCTGGTTTAGACCTGGTTTTGGGACCTGGTTTAGACCTGGTTGGACCTGGTTTAGACCTGGTTTGGACCTGGTTTGGTTTAGACCTGGTTTAGACCTGGTTTAGACCTGGTTTGGACCTGGGTTTAGACCTGGTTTTGTTTAGACCTTGGACCTGGTTTAGACCTGGTTTAGACCTGGTTTGGACCTGGGTTAGACCTGGTTTAGACCTGGTTTGGACCTGGGTTAGACCTGGTTGGACCTGGTTTAGTCCTGGTTTAGACCTGGTTTAGACCTGGTTTTGGACCTGGTTTAGACCTGGTTTAGACCTGGTTTACCTGACCTGGTTTAGACCTGTTGGTTTAGACCTGGTTTAGACCTGGTTTTGGACCTGGTTTAGACCTGGTTAGAGACCTGGTTTAGACCTGGTTTGGACCTGGTTTGACCTGTTTAGACCTGGTTTGGACCTGCGTTTGGTTTAGACCTGGTTTAGACCTGGTTTGGACCTGGACCTGGGTTGGACCTGGTTTAGGACCTGGTTTGACCTGGTTTAGACCTGGTTTGGACCTGGGTTAGTCCTCCATTAGACCTGGTTTAATCCTGTGGTAGAACTTGTTTAGGTTTATATTTAGGTCGGTCCTGGCTTAGACTGGGTTTAGTTCTGATTAGATCTGGTTAAACCCTGGTTCATTCATGCATAAGTCTTGGGTTAGACCGGATTTCTGGGTCAGATGTCATGTTTGGTTCAGTCTTGGCTTGTATTTTGTCTTGTGTTCGTAAGCGTGGTTCAGATGTGCTTTAGTCCTAAATTAGACCTGGGTCAGTTCTATCTTAGACCTGAGTTAGATCTGAATTAGTCCTTGTTTAGTCTTGGTTTTGACATATTTTGGTCTTGTGTTAGACCTGGTTTTAGTCCTGGTTTAGACCTGGTTTAGACCTGGTTTAGACCTGGTTTAGACCTGTTTAGAACCTGGTTTAGATTGGTTTAGACCTGGTTTAGACCTGGTTAGTACCTGGTTTAGAATGAGTGCTTAGTCCTGGTTTAGTCCTGCTTTAGTCCTGGTTTAGGATTGATTGTAGTTGATAAATGATTTTGTATTATCTTAGTATTAAGTGCATCTGTATTGTACAGTAAAGTTAATAACAAAGTCTTTTTCTCCTGAAATGCTGCAACCTGGACATTTTTCACAAAAATGTCCCACAGAGGCACAAGCGGAAAGAGGAAGTGACCGTCACACTGAGGCAAGAGAGTGAAGGGCCCCGTTGTCATTCTGAAATGATTCAGATGTGTCATGAACACAGTGCTGCTGTATGACTACAGCTGTGCCCACAGTTTGAAACATTCCCCATTGGTCATTTCCCTCCTCTTTAAAGATTCCAACATGAACATGCAACAAGCAAAACACAAACAGTAGATTTCACATTTTAGAATGTGATGACGTCATACTACCAAAGGCCATTGTCGGACTGGGAAAAAAATGCGGCCCTAGCATTTTTCCTCTGGAATGGCTCACCCCGCTCAATTTGAAATTGAGCCACACCAACACCGGCCCGACCATGAAATCTCCAAAAAGTATATTCACGAATGTTGAACCTGATCATTTCTATGAGTGACTAAACCAGGGGTGTCCAAACCTTTTTCATCAAGGGCCACAAATCTAAACACAGACGAAGCAGAGGCCGATCGAGGGCTGTAGACTGCTGCTCAGTACAGGGAATAATTGAAATATGTGCATGTTTAACACGTTAGAATGAGCCATCAGTCTTTATTCATGCTAAGATCCTTAAAACCAAACACTAAATATTAAATCTTAGCTTTATCAAGGTAGACTTTCAAAAAACTTGCAGTAAAAAATAATTTTTCAGTTGATGCAAGGTCATTTGGGCCAATTCACCTGGAAGTCTGAGGGCCAAGAAACACTTGTCTGAGGGCGACATTTGGCCCCGGGTCATAGTTTGGACAGGCCTGGACTAAACACATTTCCTTCTCGAGTTTGAGTATTTTGAATTTTGAGTGTATTGAGTATTTGAACAACTTCAGGTGTCTCCACTTTTCACTCCTGGCTGCACATGGGCTGTAGTGCCGAGTCACAGACGCTCAGGACACTGGACAATGCTCACTTTCGGTTGGTATCACAAAGCAGTGACAGAAATGACCCCTACACACATGTGTCCTGTATCAAACGATAAAGTCCACACAGTCATTATCGTCACAGGCCTGAGGGAGTGTGCATCCTGCTCGTCTCCATGGAGATATTACTGCTTTACCTGGAATGTTTCACAGTCATACATTAAAATGATCTATCTCCATTAGGGATGGGCATGATTAGTCGATTAATCGATAATTGGTCATTAAGAATTTCATCGATTACGTTCATTTTAATGGACAAACCGAATGTATGTTGCTGTGTGTGTCGTGACCAAACAGGTGTGTACATGTGTCTCTGCATCAGAAGGAGCGAGACACAAACAGTGGGTCAGTCTGTAACGAACCGAAGCACAAATGTGGATTTAACGATGATTTGTACAAGAAATTCCACACTTTCCGTTGCGTTGGGACAAGTGTGAGTCCATGTGCACAGTGTATAAAGCAGCACATATGTTTCTGTGTCCAGTGGGAAAAAGTTTTTCCAGGTGAGAGTCGCTCAATGTGGATGACGAGGCCCCGCCCCCCTCCCCCCGTACGCTGTCCTGGTTTTGACAAACGCAAATCTGGTCACACTGACCTGTATTCACCTGAGTCATGTCTTTTAATCCAACACAAGTTGAACCACATCAGCGACACAAGAGCTGGAGTTTTATCTTCACTTAGTTTATGTAAATTAGTGATGTGGTTTTAAGTTTTGTTTCTGTGAGATTTGAACAAAACTGAATTAAACACATTATAATGTCAAACAGCTGATGTGGCTCTAGAGTCGTTATGTTTATATGTCGTAAAGTTGAATTTATTTATGCAGATTAGTGCAGATAGTAATAATAATGATGATCATTTTAATATAAAAACATCAATAATTAATCGATAGAAATTTTCGAAGAAAATTTCATCGAATGCCCATCCCTAATCTCCATGGTGAAGAGTAGACACATACCGCTAGCTGACCAATGTACATGTCAGATCTGTGGAGTGGATCCTGCTGCTCGCTGGAAGAATCTCCCTTTAAGTACTGAAACTTCAACAGTGTCACAGGGCGAGAGTGAAACGTACCTGTGGTTCCACTGGTGAAACACACTATGGACAGATCGTCTGGTGAGGGAGGCTGCGCGGGGAAAACACAGTCTGATTAACATGAAAGTTTCCACAAACAGCAAATTTAAAAAACAAAAAAACATCCTCTTGTATTTAAAGTTCATACAAACTGACTCCTGTGAGCTTTTAGTCTTGTTAGAATGTTGCTGCCTCCAAAAAACAGACCTGGAGTTGTGTTTGTTTTCATTCACACTTATTATTATTAGTCTGTGAACATCTCCAAAACTCTGTTCCACCTTGTGATGTCATGCATTGGTAGTTAAACGTCTCCTTTTACCTTGAATTCAATAGAAACAGCCAATTTCCAGGACTGAAATGATCCAAATGATTCTAGTGAAAGTGTGTGGAGCTTAAAAACACAGTGGAGCACGTCCTGTATAGAGACTCTGCACCGTCACGTGACCCTATAGCAACGGTACCTACGCCGCCATGACACTGGACACACTATGTCATTGACTTCAGCAGCATCGGAGAAACATGGGCAGGTTTTGTTGTGTATTTGGTTGTTCTAGACCAGGGGTGTCCAAACTTTTTTCATCAAGGGCCACATATCTAAACACAGATGAAGCAGAGGGTCGATCGAGGGCCATAGACTGGAGCTCAGTACAGTGAATAAATGAAATATGTGCATGTTTAACACATTAGAATGTCTTTATTCATGCTAAGATCCTTAAAATCACACACTAAATATTAAATATTAGCTTTATCAAGGTAGATTTGCAAGAAACTTGCAGTACAAAATGTATTTTTATTTGATTCAAGGTAATTTGGGCCATTTCACCTGGAAGTCTAAGGGCCAAGAAAAATTTGTCTGAGGGCCGCATTTGGCCCCCGGGCCATAGTTTGGACATGCCTGTTCTAGACGCTCTGAAAGGGATAAAATGATTCATTTCTTCACTGTTCCTCTGGAAATGACTCATCAGGATCAAACAAGGGAATTATGTCTAGAGAACAAAACCGTGAAGAGATTTCCTATGACACCATCAGGACACACTCACGTCACTTTCATCAAGATATTTGCTATTTAAATTGTTTCATAGTTTATTTAATGAGAGAAGCACATTTACTGAACTAAAATGTAAAAAGAAAACATTTGCAGTGTGAGTGGCAGTAGAAACTGGATCTTCCAGCACATATAAACATGTCACTCGTCGTAGGACCATGTTTTCTTTATTGTCTTGCTTAACCACAACTTTGTCTTCTAGAATGAATCACTTTTTGGAGCAGATCTTTGTAACGTTCGTGAGGATCTTTTCATGGGCGATTCTTTCGAGGTTCGGCTCACAGACTCTTCGACTCGTGCGTCGTGTTGATCACAGGAGCCCAGTGTGGGTTCGTTGAATCATTAAACTAGTGCAGGTTTTCCTGGATAAATTAATGAAATTTTAGTTTGGCAAATGTGCTTCTTTCATTAAATAAACTATGAAATAATTTAAATAGCAAATACCTTGATGAAACTTCAGGTGTCTTGATGGTAAAATCTCTTCACGGTTTATTTTTGCTATAATCCGCGATTTTTTTCGATAATTCCCTTGTTTGATCCTGATGAGTCATTTCCAGAGGAACATTGAAGAAACGATTCATCTTATCTCTTTCAGAGCATCAAGAACAACCAAATACACAACAAAACCTGCCCATGTTTCTCCGATGCTGCTGAAGTCATTGACATAGTGTTGCCCGGTGTCATGGCGGCGTAGGTACCGTTGCTATAGGGTCACGTGACGGTGCAAAGCCTCTATTACTGCATGACATCACAAGGTGGAACGGAGTGTTTTGTGTTTGAGAGAAGAACTCAGCCTAAATGTGCAGGGTTTGTGTCTTAAACGTGTGAGTGAAACAAAACACAACTGCAGGTCTGTTTGTGATGAGGAAACTACACTAGAACACAGATCCTAAAATAGTGGAATATGGGCCCTTTAAGTCCTGGTTTAGTCCCGGTTTAGTTCTGGTTCTTTAGTTTAGTCCATAAATAAATGCTATAGATCTGTAGTCGTTACTTATTGGGTTCAGAAATTCTCCGACAGCACAGCACAACACAAACTAGAAAAGCTCTACTGTACATTGACACTTGACTCTTATTACAAAACTGTGCAAAGATCAGAGTCACTGGCCACGTTTTGTCACATCCTCTGCATCCACAAGCTACTTCCTGTTTGGTCTCGTTCAATATTTAAAGTCAAATAAGGTCAGAGGTCACGCTAAAATATGAAATACAGTTCCTGAGTCAGAGTGTTGCAGTGTCTTTATAAACACGCTCTGGTATTTCCTGTTGTACATCAATAACTCAGAATAAACATAAATAAATAAATAAAAGTGCACGATGTAACTTTTCGGTTGGGGGTCCGTCACCTTTTTGTTTCTATGGATACGTTATTGCTCTGTCTGGAATGTTCCACAGTGTGACTTTAAACAGCTCTATCTTATATTTATTCGATCGCAAGTGGTTTCATAGCTCAAAAATATCTATAAAAATAACATTGTGACTGTGAGCGGGGGTCGCCTTTCCGCAGAGCTGACCTGGAACTTGATCTGGTTCGGTCTCCACGAAGACAGAAAAGTTTAATGCCGCACTGTGGAATAGAGCCCTGCAACCCGCGGGACCCGACGGAAACCAGTGCGGCGCGGGACACGTTTTGAAAGCTCAGTGCGGCCGCGGGCGGGATGATAAACTACAGTCCCACAGACTAAATATGAATATAAAGTCAAATATACAAATGATGAATGTGAGAATATCATGCATCATTTGTGCTGGAGATTTTATTTGACATTAATAAAAACATTTTAAGCAGCAGACCGTCCCCCGCGTCCCGTACGCCGCGCGAACAGTCCCCCGCGTCCCGTACGCCCGCGCCGAACAGTCCCCCCCGCGTCCCGTACGCCGCGCGAACAGTCCCCCCGCGTCCCGTACGCCGCGCGACAGTCCCCCGCGTCCCGTACGCCGCATGACAGTCCCCCCGCGTCCCGTACGCCGCGCGAACAGTCCCCCGCGTCCCGTACGCCGCATGAACAGTCCCCCCACGTCCCGTACGCCACGCGGACAGTCCCCCGCGTCCCGTACGCCGCGTGAACAGTGTCTCGTACGCTGCGCGAACAGTCCCCCTGCATCCATACAGTGCGTGCGCGAACAGTCCCGTACGCGCGTCCCGCGTCCCTTACGCGCGAACAGTCCCCCCTTTCGTACGTCACACGGGCTGCGCCACTAAACCAGAACTAACCCAGAACCCAGGACTAAACCAGGACTAAACCAGGTCTAAAAACGGGTCTAAAACCAGGACTAAAACAGGATTTATCCAGGACTTAACCATGCTGCCGGATCACCCGCCGCGCCTTCTCCTCATACGCAGCCCAATTCCTTTCGCTCCGTGTTTATAGAGTTTAAGAAAGCAAAGGTTCCCATCCTGCGGGACTTGCAGGTGGGAGCGGGACAAAATATCGCAGATGCGGGCGGGAGCGGGACTGAAAATTACAATTCTTTGCGGGAGCAGGACTGAAAATTCTGTCCCGCTCAGACCTCTACTGTGGAACATTCTAGACCAGGGTTCTCCAACCTGTAGCTCTCCACCCCCTTCCAAGCAGCTCGCCAATGGATTATGGAATTATAGCATTGTGTTGAATCATAACACATTAAAGGTTGTATAGAAGATTTTCCGAGGAAAGAGAAATGCAGCGACTGTTTGTCCTTTTTTAAATGTTGCGCTTTCTTTCGCTCGTGGATTCTTTTTCCCTTGTCTCTTCTTCTTTCAGCGACATCAAAAACAGACTTTCTTTTTGCGGCGAAACTGGTGTGGATTCTTGTCTGCCATTAAAACTAAATTTGTGCAAACTGAGTTGAGGAAGCTACAGTTTCGAAAAAAGACGCCAAGAACCGCTGTGCTGGGTTTGAATAAACGGCATCAGTGCGTGAGAGTCGCGAACATAAACCCGCAAAGCGGTCTGAAGCAATCAAGCAGAAAACGCACCTGAAACGTAGGGAGTTTGATTGACAACATATTTACTTTTAAGCCAATAGATAAAGAGGGAGCCTTGTTTTCTATTGGCTGATGTTTATCTGCCCCCACCACGTCCACAGTTGATGGATTTTCATTCTTTTTTTGTTGTTGTCATAATTACAAGGCTGCTGCATCTCTATAATTCTATTTTGAACTTTCATTGACTATTTGAAAAAATAAAAATAAATCCTCCATACAACCTTTAAGCGCCTTACAAAAACTGTTAATTTTAACTTAGTGAATTTTAGACAAGTAAGACCTTTTATGACTTCATATGCAGCACGAATGTTTTTACACTCCATGATTCTGTCTCATATAGAGTCACTCGCTGCTGCACAACACTCAAGCCCATCGAATCACTTTTTAAAAAAGCCATAAAAATACTGAACAAGAAACCATTCTCATTTCACCACTGCACTATTTTAGACAAGTATAATTTGCTTAATTTTAATAATTTTGTTGGTTTTAAATATGGATGTTTTGTGTATAAAGTTTTGCATGGACTTGCCCCTCCTCCATTACAGGATTTTATTAAAGTAAAGACTGTGAGTGGGAACGAGGGCCACAGCCCGGGGGAACTGTGACGTCCCACACAGACGCACAACACTCGGACAATGTGTGTCTCAGTCAGAGGCACAACATTTTGGAACAATCTGCCACTGTCAATAAGAGAAACTCCAACTCTTGCCACCTTCAAGTCCTACTTAAAAGAGCGGCTAAAGAAAAACCAGACTTGTGGACACTTTTAGTATAGATTTGTTACTTGTTTTTGCTTTGTTTAAGTTTGTGGTGTTTCCTGCCGAGGGACGACAGATGGAAATGAGCATTCCTGCTATAATCTGGCATATTTACACTGCAATGTTGTAGATGTTCATTAATATGCACTGTCCCTATTAAATAAATAAATAAATAAAAATGTGGTTAGAGACATGCCTGTTACCACTGTACATGTATCATTTTAAAGCACAACTTTGTTAAAGGTTGTATGGAGGATTTTTTAAGAGAAGTGAAATACAGCGACTGTCCTTTTTCAAATGTTGTGCATGCGTGACACCATCTTCCTCCTCCACAGCCTCAGTAGAAACATCTCCTCCTGCCTCTTTACTCTAGAAATCACGCTTGTTTACAGCCAGTGCACGTTCAATTACTGTTGAAGTGACCTGTCTAGAAATATTTTAGTGACTGACGCGTCAGTCTTTAGACCCTTCGTCTGCTTCAGTCGCACCATTGCTGGAAGGAATCTCCAAGAATCACCTCAGTTTGTCTTTGCTCCTTTTCCCCTTCTAGTCTTCTTTCAGTGACCTCAAAAATTGACTTTATTTTGCGGTGAACTGGTCATGGATTCTCGTCCACCATCGCAACAAACTTTGTGTAAATTGCAAGAAAGCGACAGTTTGAAAAAACCTCGAAGAACCACTGCATAAACCACGAAATCCCTGCGCGTCAGCGAGTCATAAAACTAGAAACATAGGGAGTTTGATTAACAACCTAACAGCCAATAGATAAATGAGGGAGCCTCGTTATCTATTGGCTGATGTTATTTGGCCTCACTACGTCCACAGTTGATAGATTTTCATTGGGTTTTTTTTGGTCATCATAATTACAAAGCCGCTGCGTCTCTGTAATGTATTTTAA
>NW_026571018.1:37814531-37842031 GCF_026225935.1 Boleophthalmus pectinirostris
TGGTTTAGACCTGGATTAGACCTGGTTTAGACCTGGTTTAGACCTGGTTTAGACCTGGATTTAGACCTGGTTTAGACCTGGATTAGACCTGGTTTAGACCTGGTTTAGACCTGGATTAGACCTGGTTTAGACCTGGATTAGACCTGGTTTAGACCTGGTTTAGACCTGGATTAGACCTGGTTTAGACCTGGTTTAGACCTGGTTTAGACTGGATTTAGACCTGGTTTAGACCTGGTTTAGACCTGGTTTAGACCTGGTTTAGACCTGGATTTAGACCTGGTTTAGACCTGGTTAGACTAGACCTGGTTAGACCTGGATTTAGACCTGGTTTTTAGACCTGGATTTAGACCTGGTTTAGACCTGGATTTAGACCTGGATTAGACCTGGTTTAGATTAGACCTGGATTTAGACCTGGATGTTTAGACCTGGTTTAGACCTGGTTTAGACCTGGTTAGACCTGGATTAGACCTGGATTTAGACCTGGTTTAGACCTGGTTAGACCTGTTTAGACCTGGTTTAGACCTGGTTAACCTGGTTTAGACCTGGATTTAGACCTTTAGACCTGGTTTAGACCTGGTTTAGACCTGGTTTAGACCTGGACTGGATTTAGACCTGGTTTATGGTTTAGACCTGGACCTGGTTTAGACCTGGACCTGGTTTAGACCTGGTTTAGACCTGGTTAGACCTGGTTTAGACCTGGATTAGACCTGGTTTAGACCCTGGTTTAGACCTGGTTTAGACCTGGTTTAGACCTGGATTTAGACCTGGATTTGGTTTAGACCTGGTTTTAGACCTGGTTTAGACCTGGTTTAGACCTGGTTTAGACCTGGAGACCTGGTTTAGACCTGGTTTAGACCTGGATTTTAGACCTGGTTTAGACCTGGTTAGACCTGGTTTAGACCTGGTTTTAGACCTGGTTTAGACCTGGTTAGACCTGGTTTAGACCTGGAGACCTGGATTAGACCTGGTTTAGACCTGGAGACCTGGACCTGGTTTAGACCTGGTTTAGACCTGGTTTAGACCTTAGACCTGGATTAGACCTGGTTTAGACCTGAGACCTGGTTTAGACTGGATTTAGACCTGGTTTAGACCTGGAAGACCTGAACCAGACCTGGAACAAGAGACAGACAGAGACAGAAGACGAGAGGAGAGAAAAAGAGAGAGAGGATTATGGAGAGGAGAGAATATTTGTCGAACTATTTGTTGTATTTTAGTCATAATATTTTTATTGAGCCAAAAACAGAGCACAGTTCAAACTGTACAGGATCAACAGAGCTCAATACTTTTTGGTATATAAAAGTAAAAAATAAATAAATTTCACAAACTGAGAACAAACATAGTAACAGCCTGTGGAGGCAGTGTTGGGAAGGTGACTTTTAAAATGTAATCAGATTACAGATTACACACACCAAAATGCAGTTTGTAACGGAATCCATTAAATTACTTAAAGTGAGTAATGTAATCTGAATACTTTGGATTACTTGGTTTGCTGCAGAGAAGCAAAGACGAGGAAATCTTCATGACACGTTTTGTCTGCTGAAAGAAAATAAAAAGCCCAGACTTTACTGAACCAAATTAAAAAATATTATTGATAGAAGAAGAGGAGACACGTCTGCACAGTATGGTTTAGTCCTGTTAAATTCCGTTTTAGTCCTGGTTTATACCTGGTTTAGACCTGGTTTAGACCTGAATTAGACCTGGTTTAGACCTAAATTAGACCTGGTTTAGACCTAGTTTAGACCAACCAAATATAGTTACTCATAATTTGTACTCTGATTATGTAACTCCGGTACATGTAATCTGTTACTCCCCAACACTGTGCGGAGGTACATAGATCTGTGAGTTTGGAGTTGTTATTCACATAGTTAAAGATTCTAAAAAATCAATAAGAGATTGCCACACTTTCTTAAATTATCCTTTAACAAATATCGTATTCTCTCATATATCATTTGGGCTCTATTTTCTAAGTTTTTTTTTTTTTTTTTTTTTACCAACTCAAAAAAAAAAAAAAAAAAAAAATCAAAAACATTTTTTCCTAAATTTTTTTTTAAAAAAAAGAATCTTTTTTTTTCTTTTTTTTTTGTCACTGTTGATGTGGCTGATGAAAAAAAAAAAAAAGACACTGCTCAAAGCCTAAGAGTTTTCCCAGTATGTTCCTGTAAATGCCAGACTTCAGATCTGGTGAGCTGGTGTCAGGCGCTGGGGCAGGATGTGGGAGGCCAGGTTTCAAAACTCATCTGCTCCTGGTTATACGCATTATGCATATTCATTCTTGATGAATATAGTCTTTTCATGAGTTTTACTTTTGAGTTCTCTTTTATGAGTAATATGAGAAGTAAACTCGATGCATCACTGATCACACTGCAGGCGTAAGATGCTGTTTTTCTGTTGTACTTCAGTTGTGCTGTTGTACTTTGTTGATGTGCTTATGTGGCAAAGAGCTGCACTATCGCGTAAAGGGGTCGGCATTTGAGTTTTAAGGTAGATGACTTGTTTTTTTGTCTTTGCTCTTGTTTTCCTCGTGGAGTGGTGCTCAAAGTGCCCCTGGTTTAGTCCTGGTTTAGTCCTGGTTTAGTCCTGGTTTAGTCCTGGTTTAGTCCTGGTTTAGTCCTGGTTTAGTCCTGGGCGAGTAACTTCAACAGTGACGTGTTATTGCCAAGACTCCAGCTCCATTTCCCAGTCTGTTCCGCTCCACCTTTTGCGACCTCCCTGTTTTTCCTACAGCCGCCACTCATTCCCTGATCCTCCCAGAGCGACTCTATATCCTCCCTCTGTTCATCCAGTCTGTGCTCGATTCCACCTGTTCTCCTGTTTTGTTTCATAATATTTTTGAGCTCTAAGTGGAGGGGCTTTGATTGAGTTGACATGGAATGACTGAGCTTTATTAGTTTACTGTTTCACATGTTACAATGTGTGGTTTTTTTTTGGAACTTATTTTTATTAAATAATTTTGGTGCAAGCCACATAATTATGAAACAGCAGCAAAGATGCAACACAAGTAAAATGATAACAAAGTGACAGTATAGATACAGTCATACACACAGTCATACACACAGTCATACACACAGTCATACACACAGTCATACACACAGTCATACACACAGTCATACACACAGTCATACACACAGTCATACACAGTCTCCTCATTCATCTTTCATATATACACACACACACACACACTACAACAAAAATCCTACAAAAGATAGTCGTCCTTTTGACATATAGGCCTGAATTGAAGACCATTTGTCCATGAATAAATCTGTCTTCATTTGTAACCTTGCAGTTATTTGCTCCGTATGAAATACATCCTTTATTTTATTTTTCCACTGGGTGATTGTGGGGGGCAGCGGCCTGAGCCAGGAGACCCTTATCATTTTTTTTGCAATTAAAAGTAAAATTTTCAGCAAATGAAAATGGCTATTTGTTCTTAAATCGTTTGGAAAAATTCCCAACAGCACAATACATGGCTCTAATATAATTTTGATCCCCAAACAGTTTTCAATTTCGCACTGCACGTCCCTTGTTACAATGTGTTTGATCTTAAAATGAACAAAAGTTTTGCTATGTTTTTTCAAAGACGAATAAATATTCAGATCCTTGTACCTGATGTACATCTGAATGACATTATTGTAGAACAGAACCTGTTTTTCCTGTAACTTGTGTATAGAAGTAACATTTATTTGCTCAATTCAAGGCGATCGGTTTACAAAGTAAAATGAACTTACACTTAAACTCTGTTCGGACACGATAAGTACAACCTGGGGATGTCTGCTAATTTGCAAATTACCGCCCAACCTCTGTGTTACTTGCAGCGCATTCACACGGGGATCAGCAAAATCCGTAAATGACTCTATTTTACTGACACTGACACACAGATTTAAAGAGAAAAAAACACAGAAAGAAAAAGACAGAGATAGAAAAAGGGAAATTACAGCAACAAACAGTGAGATGCAGATTCACGCGGGACTAGTTTTATCACCAGACGTCTGGTTTGGCGAAATATTTTTGGTCATTTGCAGCACAATTATTACTTTACAAAATTACAGACATGACGCATTCAGATTCAGATTAAGAGCTCAGGCATCGTCCGCAATTATTACAAATCACCAAAGGTCAAACTAATCCCATGCGAATAGGGCGTTAAAGTACGGTTAATGTTACTACACATTTCAGATTTGAGGAAGTGACCGGTTTGTTGGCAAAGCTTCACAATATGAAGAATCTGAGTTCTAGGAATGAAAACTGAAGCTCACTTCACTTGCTGAGCCTAGTTACATGAAAGAGGAATTACTTGTAAGATTTAGATTGAGTCACTTTAGTCAGTCGGTTTATTAGATTTTTTCAAGTGAGGTCTGCTTATTAGATTTAACAGAGTAGAAAGTGAAGTTAATGGAGTCAGAAGCGCAGATTAGATACAGTAAATACAGTCTGTCTGTGGTGGAACCAGACATTTTAAAATAGTCATAAATTGTCGCTTTGCCTTTTCAGCAAGTTTTTATTCCAAGTAAAATGAGTTTCTTTATTCTGCAGTGGTAAGTTCAATATTATTATGAACAATCAGTGTCGGGGAGTAACAGATTACATGTACCGGAGTTATGTAATCAGAGTACAAATGATGAGTAACTGTATTCAGTTACAGTTACTGTTTCAGTGAGTGGGAATTGGATTACAGTTACTTTGTTGAAATAAATGGATTAAATGGCGGGATTTTCCTGTTTTCACATTTTGGGCTAAACCAGGATTAAACCAGAATTAAAACCAAGATTAAACCCAGGACTAAACCAGGACTAAACCAGGTCTAAAACTAGGACTAAATCAGGACTAAACCAGGACTAAACCAGGACTGAACCAGGACTAAACCAGGTTTAAAACCAGGACTAAACCAGGACTAAACCAGGTCTAAAACTAGGACTAAACCAGGACTAAACCAGGACTAAACCAGGACTAAACCAGGACTAAACCAGGACTGAACCAGGACTAAACCAGGTCTAAAACAGGACTAAACCAGGACTAAACCAGGACTAAACCAGGTCTAAAACCAGGACTAAACCAGGACTAAACCAGGACTAAACCAGGTCTAAAACCAGGACTAAACCAGGACTAAACCAGGACTAAACCAGGACTAAACCAGGACTAAACCAGGTCTAAACCAGGACTAAACCAGGTCTAAAACCAGGACTAAACCAGGACTAAACCAGGACTAAACCAGGACTAAACCAGGTCTAAAACCAGGACTAAAACCAGGAAAAGGACTAAACCAGGACTAAACCAGGACTAAACCAGGTCTAAAACCAGGACTAAACCAGGACTAAACCAGGTCTAAAACCAGGACTAAACCAGGACTAAACAGGAAAACCAGGACTAAACCAGGACTAAACAGGACTAAACCAGGTCTAAAACCAGGACTAAACCAGGACTGAACCAGGACTAAACCAGGTCTAAAACCAGGACTAAACCAGGACTAAAACAGGACTAAACCAGGTAAAACCAGGACTAACCAGGACTAAACCAGGTCTAAAACCAGGACTAAACCAGGACTAAAACAGGACTAAACCAGGTCTAAAACCAGACTAAACCAGGTCTAAAACCAGGACTAAACCAGGACTAAACCAGGTCTAAAACCAGGTCTAAAACCAGGACTAATCCAGGACTAAACCAGGACTAAACCAGGACTAAAACTAGGACTAAATAATTGAAGGCAGCAGTGATCTCATATAGAAATCGTTTGTCTATCAATAATATTTTAATATGGTTCAGTAAAGTCTGGGCTTTTTATTTTCTTTTAGCAGATAAAACAAAACATCTTATGTGAACATTTCCTCGTCTTTGCTTCTCTACAGTAAAACAGTTGTTTATTCATGGAGACTTGGGCTCAACAGACAATTTAAAGAAAACTTAACAAGAATTTTCAGGATGCCGTTGTTACATTCATGTAGTTTTAAAAAGCAGGACAATATCAAGTAATCCAAAGTATTCAGATTACGTTACTCACTTTAAGTAATTTAATAGATTCTGTCACAAACTACATTTTGGGGTGTGTAATCTGTAATCTGTAGGGGATTACATTTTAAAAATAAACTTCCCAACACTGTGAACAATATCCTATAATGACTTTTTGCTGTGTCATTTTATGAGACGATCGCTTCCATCTCCACCGCTGTCACTTTACAGAAGACTACAGGTTTGGGTTTACCTCGGGGCGGTTCTGGGCAAACACTCCGATGAACTGGTTGGGGTTGGGTTGGCAGCCCTGGTGCAGGAGCCCGGATCCCAGATGCTCCGCCCTCGCGTTCACCTGCACAGGAACACAAGCCCTTATAAGGTCAGCAGCAAACGAGTGCCACGGCATTACATAAGGCGGTAAAATATAAAGCCCGTGAAACCTCAAACACGCCTGCAGCCACCTGTCAGGCATCACAGGTAATTATAAGGGCTGTTTCCAACTCAAGAAATTCTTGGCTCAGTGAAAGGTTTTATATTGTGCAAACTCGACTCCTGTGAACTGGAGTTAGAACGCTGCCACTTCCTCATAAACACACCCGGACCTGTGTCTTGTTTCATTCACAAGTTTGAGTAAACATGGATAATTAATCTACACACACCAAAGATCAAACTATTCCCTTTCCCCTTGTGATGTCAGGTAGTGGTAGTTTTTTTTTTTTTTTTTTTTCACAATGGTTTTTATTGTCTTTTAAATGAAGAGTTTTATAATTATACAGCAAATGATATAGATATAGCAAAGTATTCTTATTCTTTAAACATTATTCAGTCCATAGTTTAAAAGAAAAACTGGACACAAAAGTAAACAAACACACAAAGCACCAAATGAGTCCATAAAGTTCATTAAACAGCGTGGAGTTTGTGTGGGTGGTTCTCAGAGCAGAGGTGGAACAGCAGGAGCCCATGTGAGGATTAGTCAGAGTCATTATGATGAGGTTTTCAGACTCCTCCAGGCGCTACATGAATGTGTACAGTAAATGTGTAAGCAGAGGCTCACACGTGGAGATGTGAGCGTCAACAAACAGCTGACTGACACTGTGATACCTGAGACCTGCAGTACACAGTGTACATGTACACAAACATATATATGTCTATATACATGCACTTTTAAGAACTAAGAATAATGATTCAAATTAGAACAAGTAATAATACTTTTAACCCTTTCAGGCTCAAATTTAAATTTAAATAACAGGAAAAAATCTGATATTTGGGGAAAATTATCATATGGGGCAGTAATACACAGTCCTGGCTTCACATCCAGTGTGACCACTTTTCACCACTTTTCACAACAATGAAAACATAAAGCTCAGTGTAACAGTTTTACAGTGGCAGAACAATATCACTTTTTCGTGTGGTTCTCCAAAAAACAATTTTTATCCTTTGTAAACAACAAAAGTACTTTGCACTTCTGGCAGGTCGTTTGTGTGTAGTCGTTCTTACACAGTCTGCATCGTCCACGTTTATCAGCACGGACGGGAGAAAAAGGCTCCTGAGTAAAAAAAAACTCATAAAATATGGATTTGGAGTCAGTAGGTAATTGGCATTTAGCTGTTGCAAATCTGCAACGTCTGCCTGAAGAGGGTTAAAATGCAATAATATATATACATTTATAAAAAATAAAAATAAATAAATACAAAATTTTAATAAATTAAAACTAAACTGTCACACTCTATTTACACATATATAGATGCCTGAGAAAGTCCATGAAGAGTGTCCATCTCTCTTCATATTCTTGTGCTTTACCTCTAATGATATGAGTCATTTCTCTGATCCAGGACTGTTCAGAAGAAACTTTCCACGATAAAGGAACATCCTCCTGACCTGCACGAGGCTTAAGTTGATCAAAGTCTTACTTTTAGAGCTGAGAGTAAAGTTGTCCTGTGGTGTTTTTTTTTTTTTTTTAAAGTAAACAGCTGCTTTTACCTTTAGTTCAGTAGAGATTGGCAATTCCTGGGCTGGAATCATCCAAATGATTCCCGTGAAGATGTGTGGAGTTTAAAAACACAGTAGAGCACTTCTTGTATTACCACATGACATCACAAGGTGGAGCAGAGTTTAATGTTTGAGAGAAGAACACAGCCTAAATGTGCAGGGTTTGTGTGTTCAATATGTGAACGAAACAAAACAAAGCACAACTCCAGGTCTGTTTGTGATGAGGACACGACATGAGAACACAGATCAGAGAGTCGTGCCAAACAGACCCTTTAATCTAATCTAGGACTAAACCAGGGCCTGAACAAATCCAGAATACTGTCATACCCGGGATAAAGCTCATAACCGGACACTCGTGCGCATGTACACACACTAGGGGTGTAACGGTACAAGTATTTGTGCCGAACGTTTCAGTACGTGACGTTGGGTTCGGTGCAGGGCTGCATGAGTGAATTTGCGTGTGTTTACATTCGGCCACTACATGAGCAGCTGCACGGAGACTTGGCTCTTTTTCCCACAGTGCTTTATAGTTACGGTGGCCTTGACAACAATTGCTTGACTACGTCCCTCAAAAAAACCACACGAATCCTCGCAAAACTACAGTCGTCGCGCCCTGGTCCTCACTTTTTCCGCCTTTCGTGACCTCAAAACCAAGACACGTACCGAGCCGTGATGTTTATATTGTTACGGCCCAAACACACACGCAGTATAGGCGAGTTTCACTATTGACAAAAGCGCGCGTTGCATGCTGGGAATTATTTTGGTCGACGGCAAGAAACACTAATTCAACATGACGGACGGAGCGAGAAAGCACGTAAAGGGTATTGATCCCGGTTATTTATCCACTCTAACGGCAGAGGACCCAAGACCATTTGACCAGAAATTGGTCATAAGCATCGACGGACGACAAATCACCCTTTTCAACCCCGACAAAAGGTGGAACAAACCAAATTTCTGGTCGGAATCGCCAACTACCTGGACAAATATTCACTTGGGCGACATCCACAATGACTTGGTGGAAACTCCTGGGCCATTCACAGCAGAAAAGATGAAAACCTCCAAGAGTCTCGATGTGTTGTTGAACTTGTTGGAGTCCACGGTTTGTTAGGATCTTCTACGTTTGCTGTGCGGATGTTTGAAAGTCGTTTAATTCACCGTTAGCGGTTCTTTTCACTCGGAAAACAAAAAAGACATTTTCCTTCTTCCGTGCTTCTATTTGTGCATCCGATAATGCAGCAGGAATTTACCATTATCGGGGAGAAATACGCGAGGTTACGCACTGTGTTTGACGCTACCGTGTTTCTTGCCTCCTACCAAAATATTTCCCAGCATGCATGTATATAGACATATATATGTTTGTGTACATTTTAATAACAATGACGGCCGCTGAAACTCACCTATAAGTGGTTTTCAGATTCTAAAATGTGAAGATGTCGTACTTCCAGACAAGAGTCAGTTTTCCCTGTAGATTATTATATTTTACCGTGAAATATCGGAAAAGGTAAATTCCCAAATATGGAACTTTCTCCTCCTTTCTATTATTGACCAACACCATGCTGTATTACAACACAAATCTGCAGTTGTCCCACATTGTACCATGTCTATGAAGCCCTGTGAACCACCCACAACATCCTCCAAGCTCAATTTAAAAACCACAGAAATATCCGGTCTGTCTTTCTGAGTCACATTTAACACCAATAAATAAACGCACAATTTCACCTAAAAACCTTTGGGACTAAATCAAGTTCTCAGGAAAATATCTGATGCAACTCTAGTCTCACATAGAAAACGAAACCTCCTTCAAACAGTCAGCGCCGCGGGCTGAGTCACGTCTAGACCTGCTCCTACACTGGGGCCGAGACAAGAAATTAAACAGGAATATCCAGTGGAAAATCCTGGTCAGCGTGGAAGAGAGCATTTTGAGGAATTTAACCATTCTGTTTAGAGGCTTTTAATAGTGGACCACATCACACACCTAAATAAACAAGCTCCAAGGAAATAGAGGACGAGTAAGGAAAATGAATCAGGATTTAACGAGCACAATTCAAACCCAAGAGGTCCAAAGTGCACCACAAAAATCAAATGATTCTTAATGAAAAAAAAAAAAAACTGTCAAATTTAATACATTATAAAATTACATTTCCATTTAAAAGGCCCATATTACACTATTTTCTGATCTCCTGTGTGTTATAATGTAGTGACCTCATCATAAATATCCCTGGACTTCTTTTCTCAAACAGGAAAGCACCTTGTGATGTCATGTGGTAATACAGGAAGTGCTCCATTGCGTTTTTACACCATACACCGTGACTAGAATCATTCGGTTAATTTCCTGGAATTGCCCATTTCTACTGAGCTGAAGCTAAAAAGGAGCTGTTCACTTGAAAACTACTACTTCATGACATCACAAGGTGGAACAGAGCATTCTGATCTTAAGGACAGACTAAACCCACTGCCCAAAGAAACACTGAAACGTCTTTTTGTGGTCATTTTGTACGTGCGTCTCCATCCACTGAAGGTAAACACTGAGACGCCAGACGACGTCTTGTTCTAACGTCGTCCAGACGCCAAGTATTGATGTTTGTTTTTTCTCTTTCCTCTGCCAACTGAGCTCCACGGCCGCCCGTAAGTGCCGCCCTTTTAGACCGTTTTTATGGTCGAACTCATAGGCCCATAGAGTTTTAATAGTTTTTTTATGAGTAGGCTATAATTTTCCTCAAATTACATTTCCAAATAAATAAACACACATAAACACCTAAATTAGTTCATTAAACAGAAAACAGAATCATCATGTGCTCAAATAAATAATTATTGATAAGCGTTTAATCACAAACAATCAAAATTAATCTTAATGAATAATATTCATAACAACAGGTAACACTTTATAATAACTACACCTTATTTAGCCTTAATAAAGCATGAAAAAAGACTTAATTAATAATGATTCACGCTTAGTAACTACTTAATTACTACCTGAATTAGCACTTAACTTGCACTTAATTCACCTGTGCTGTAAATAGTTAACTCAATACTTCTTAATTACTCATGAACTAACCATTTGCATGTTTACAAATACATATTTAAATACACATTTGAGCATTTATTAATGATTAGTAAACTATGAGAGAATGATTTACTAATAATACAATGCAATGATCATTCAGGCAGCTGTTATCTGTTAGTTAAATCTTTCTGAGAGCTTTTCTAAAGTGAAGACTAATGATGTTTATTAAGCATTTGTTAAGGTTGGTCAAATTTCAGAGAAACAATAATGCATTACTAGTAAATCCTTCTCTCATGGCTTAATAATCATTAATAAATGCTCAAATTTGTACTTAAATATACATTTACAAATGCACACGCTAATGGTCACATGGTAAATGGTCACATTTTTTCTATATTTTTCATTTTTCTATAGAGCTTTTCCACCTTCAAGGCTCAAAGTGCTTTACAACAAGGAACCACTCACACATTCACACACACACATTCACACACCAGTGTACGCAGACACTGTGGGCAAGGTGGGTTAAGTGTCTTGCCCAAGGACACAACGACAGCATTCATCTGTGGGAGCTGGAATCACACCAGCTAAACCTGTGGTCAGTGGATCTGACGCTCAACCTGTGATGTTTATGTCGAGAGCTGGAATCAAACCACCAACCTTCAGATCAGTGGGCGAATGCTCCACCAACTGAGCTACTGTCGCCCCAAATGGTTCGTTCATGAGTAATTAAGTAAGAAATACTTATGAGTAACTACAGCACAGGCAAATGAAGTGCAAGTTAAGTGCTAATTCAGGTAATAATTAAGTAGTTAATAAACGTGAATCATTATTAATTAAGTCTTTGTTCATGCTTTATTAAGGCTAAATAAGGTGTAGTTATTATAAAGTGTTACCTAACAACAATGTTGATATTTGTCATAAATAATAATAATAAAAAAGTATTATATTCATTAATAATGTTGTTTTCCTGCGTCTGTGTCAGCAGAGTTCAGTTCAGTTCAAATGTTTAACTGCAGATCATTTGTACAGAACAACAGAGACATGATCTGTACGTCCAGAAGACGTCTAATGTTCAGTGGGATAATAAAAGTTACTCCAACACGTGAGTGAAACAAACGTGACCCCAGGTCTATTTTTGAGGAGGGAACATTCTAACACAGCTTAAAGGTTGTATGGAGGATTTTTTTTGTTTCAAATTGTCAGTGATAGATTATAAAGGTGCAGTCGCCTTGTAATTATGATGACCAAAAAAAAGAGAATAAAAATTCATCAACTCTGGACGTGGTGGGGCTAAACATTTGCCAATAGATAACGACACTGCCTCGTTATCTGTGAGCTGACAGGCTGTCAATCAAACTCCCTACGTTTCTAGTGTAACTGACTTGCCTGCGCCGCCGTTACGTGGTTTACGTACGACTGTCACTCAGTCCACAGACGCAAGACGCACAGACGCTGTTTACTCCACCAACGCAACAGTTCTTAGCGGCACAAAGTTTGTTGCAATGGCGACAAGAATCCAGGAGCAGTTCGCCGCAAAAGAAAGTCCGTTTTTGAGGTCGCTGAAAGAAGAAGACAAGGGGAAAAGCAGCGAAGCCAAACTAAGGTGATTCTTGGAGATTAATTCCAGCGATGGCGCGACTGAAGCAGACGAAGAGTCTAAAGACTGAACCACTGGTCCACAAATTACTCCTGGACAGGAAACTTCTGCTTATTATGAAAACGTACTTTATTTCCAAGAGCAGACAAACGTTTTTCAGAACACTAAAGCGATATCCTATGTCTGAAAACGTAATTTTCAAGGCAAAGAAAGAGTCCGCTTGCTGCTGCGTGTAGCTTCATTCGCACTGAATCTCCGCGCACTCTTCTCTGCACCCCTTTCCTGCTCCTCTCCTTGCTCCCCGCTCCTCACTTCTCCGTCTTGCCTAACCAACACTGTAGTTAGTTGTTTACAAGTCATGTGCAGTGTAAACAAACCTGTTTCTGGCGTAAGGAGGAGGAGGGAGGAGGTGGTTTCACGCATGCGCAATGTTTAAAAAAGGACAAACAGTCGCTGGATTTCTCCTTCCTTGGAAAATCCTCTATACAACCTTTAAATCTCACAAGAGTCACTTAGGTGTGACGTAAAACCTTTAAACTCATGTGGTTTTGACACAGTTTGACGGGCACTCACCTCTTTGTAGGATAACCATTTGTAAGGCTGGTTGGGCAGACGGGAGCCGAGGCAGGGCCCCTCACCTGTCACACACAAGAGACAACGTGAAGGGACAATACACACACCCGAAGGACGATATATCGCTGAAGAAAATACAGACGATAAACCATAGTGCTGAATGCCACTGACAAAAACCTGCTCTGTATTTGCAGGATTGTTAGTGACCATGAGCTGCAATAAACACTTAAATCTGATCACAGAACAGAACAAGTACAAAAGTAGTACTAGTACAAAGTAAAAGTACCACGATTAATACTGACCCCTCAAAAATAAGTGTTCCATCTGTACTGAAAGTGGATTATCATGAGTTTTATTTGACTCTCACGGTCGTTCAGTGAACAGGTCAGTACAGTGAACGAGAGTGAAGGTTTCAGGAGACCAAAACTTGATCCCACGTCATGATGTCATCGGGTGGTGATGTTATAATCAGCAGTATCGTCTGTATCACACTCGAAGTATTGATCACACCTGAGGTTTAAAGACGTTGTACCTGACTAAAACAAGACTAAACGAGAACTAAACCAGGACTAAACGAGAACTAAACCAGGACTGAACAAGATCTAAACCAGGACTGAACCAGAATTAAACCACTGAACCAGGACTAAACCAGGTCTAAACCAGGACTAAACTAGACTAAACGAAACGAGAACTAAACCAGGACTAAACCAGACTAAACCGGAAACCAGATAAACCAGGACTGAACCAGATTAAACCAGAACCAGGACTAAACCAGGTCTAAACCAGGACTAAACTAGGACTAACGAGAACTAAACCAGGACTAAACCAGAACTAAACCAGAATTAAACCAGAACTGACCCAGGACTAAACCAGGTCTAAACCAGGACTAAACCAGGACTAACCAGGACTGAACCAGAACTAAACCAGGACTGAACCAGGACTAAACGAGAACTAAACCAGGACTGAACCAGGACTCAACCAGGACTAAACCAGGACTTAACCAGGACTAAACCAGGACTAAACCAGAATTAAACCAGAACTGACCCAGGACTAACCAGGACTAAACCAGAACTAAACCAGGACTGAACCAGGACTAAACGAGAACTAAACCAGGACTGAACCAGGACTCAACCAGGATTAAACCAGGACTAAACCAGGACTAAACCAGAATTAAACCAGAACTGACCCAGGACTAAACCAGGTCTAAACCAGGACTAAACCAGGACTAAACCAGGACTAAACCAGAATTAAACCAGAACTGACCCAGGACTAAACCAGGTCTAAACCAGGACTAAACCAGGACTAAACCAGGACTAACCAGGACTAAACGAGAACTAAACCAGGACTGAACAGGACTGAACCAGGACTAAACCAAGGACTTAACCAGGACTAACCAGGACTAAACCAGGACTTAAACCAGAACTAAACCCAGGACTAAAACCAGGTTAAAACCAGGACTAAACCAGATTTAAACCAGGACTTAACCAGATTTAAACCAGGACTAAACCAGGACTCACCGGTGATGTTGAGGCCCCTCTGGAACACTTCATAAAGCGTGCGGGCGTCGTCATGGTAATGGGTCAGCAGCTTGGTCGGGTCTCCCATCATGGACCTCCTCCCCCCTCCTTCATTCTGAGAGAGAGAAACAGAACGAGAGTCACAAACAGAAGGATGGAGGTGGCAGGAACCGTTTGTACACATGGGAGTAATAAATGTCCAAAAAGACGCCGCACTGTTGGACCCTGTGGCCGTGGTTCAACACATCTGCTGACTCCACCTCCTCAGGGTCAAAGGTCAAGGAAGCGCTTAAGTCCACGACAGGTTTTACGAGCGTCTCTTTGGTCCACGTCCATCTGCACGTCGGAGGACATGGATAAGCATAAAACAGTTCACACATTTAAAGAGCCCGTATTACGCGACTTCCTCATCCATGTTTCTTCATCACAAACAGACCTGGAGTTCACACGTTTAACACACAAACCCTCGAATTTAGGAGTCTGCAGCATGGATCTATTAAAATAACTGGATACAGTGTTGTTGCTTGTAGCTGCCTCCAGTTGACAGAGGCTACGTTCAGACTGCAGGCTTACTATTCCGATTTTTTTGAAAATCCGATGTTTTTTCGAGGTCGTTCACATTTCCAGTTAAATGTGACTTGTATGTGACTCCAGTGTGAACGTTAAACGGCCCGAAAGTGTCCCACATGTGACACTGGAGACACGACGACGTCAACCGCAGCGAGCGTCTCTGTGTTTACGGAAGTTGTTCAAACATGGACGCAGCATCGAGCACCTGGAGATTTTAAAGTTCCTCTCGTACCGGAGCCAGAACATGAACAACTTACTTGTTTTAAGGAGGAGATTGAGAAGGAGAAGGACCAGGTTTTTGGTCGTGGTGTTTTGTGGGACAGCGGCAGCGACGTCCGTTGAAAGGAACGTGTGGATGTGGAGACGGAGCCAAGAGTGGTGAGTGGTGATGTGCTTCACTTCAGTGACATGGAGTTCATTAACAATTTTCGCCTACTTCAGCGCAGAATAGTGACGTTTGTGTCTTGTTGATGAGTGTTGGTGGATGAATGAGCTTTGGCCGTTCACACTGAAGTCACATGTCAAAAGATCAGATATGTATCAGTTTCAGGAGCACATATCCAAGTGTCCTGAGGTCACATTTGAAAAAATCTGATCTGTGTGGTTCAGACTGTCATTAAAAGATCGGATACAGGAACATAGAAGCCAAAAAATCAGATTTGGGTCACTTCAGGCTGCAGTCTGAACGCAGCCATAGTGACACTCACTGGTTCTAGCGGAAAAAATCCCATGGGCCGAGAGAAGATTTTTCTCATAAAGCGCAACATAATCACAAACTGCTCGTGTTCGGCTGACAGGGACCTTCAACTTTCAAAAATGTCGGATTTTGTGGCGATTTTTACCTATTTTTAGATCATACACTTTTTCTCACTCAAAATCCTTCAGTTGTCTTAAAAAACGCTTTATAATCGTTGGCTTCGGTTCCGCTCCAGCTCCTCTCGCTCTGACTGGTCAAAGCGATCACGTGACACACGAACCTGTGCTCCGTGTGTGTGTTCGCGTGCATTGGCGGGAGACAAGAGCACTACTGCACATGCTCGGTCGACCCACAGCCACCGGAAGAACCTCACCGGGCTAAAGGCGAATCTGGGATCATGAGACATTGAGCTCGGCCCATTGACTTGAATGGGCGGCCATTTTGGAAAGTGGGGGCTTGGTCTGTTGTCCCCTGACTGAAATATAATAAACAGCAGTCCTAACGTCTTCATTCTAATGATAGGAATGTCACAATTGAAATAATTTAAATAATTTAAATCACAGTTCTTACAATGTGACTTACACAAAAATAGACCCAAATCTGGGATCAGAAGTACATTTAGGGATGTCAAGATCATTAAATAATAATGCTATTTTTGACTCTGAAAATTCTGTCTACGTCTCCAAAGCTCAGAAACGCTCTATTCCACCTTGTGATGTCATTAAGTGGTACTATATGAAGGCTCTACTGTGTCTAAAACCTTCAAATCAGGCAAGAAATCTTGGGGTAATAATGGACTCAAACTTGAACTTTAACAGCCACATCAAATCAATAACATCTGCAGCCTTTTACCATCTAAAAAAACATCACAAAAATCAAAGGTTTACTGTCTAAATCAGACTTGGAGAAACTTATCCATGCGTTTGTCTCCAGTAGGTTAGATACTGTAATGTTCTGCTCACTGGTCTCTCCAAACGAGCTGTGAGACGCTGCAGAACATCCAGAACATCCAGAACATCCAGAACATCCAGAACATCCAGAACATCCAGAACATCCAGAACATCCAGAACATCCAGAACATCCAGAACTCCAGAACGCTGCAGCTCGGGTCCTGACTCGAACTAGGAAGTACGAGCACATAAGTCCTGGTCTCAGGTCTCTGCTCTGGCTCCTGTGGCTCAGAGACTTTAAAGCTGTCTCTGTTTGTACAAGTGTCTCCATGGCCGAGCACCAAAGTCCATCTGTGACATGTTAGTGTCATATGAACATCTCACACTCTGAGGAGCTCAGGGACCAACTCCTGCTGGTGCCCAGAGTCACGACTAAACAAGGGGAGTCAGAGTTTCAGGTTCATGCAGCTAAAACCTGGAACAGTCTGAACATGTGAGACAGACTCTTCTGTGACGCTGTTTAAATCCAGACTCAAAACATTTCTGTTTAACTGTGCAAATAACTGAAAGGTTTTCATTCTGCACTCTTCTCTCCAATTTATGTCTCTCTTTTTTTTTTTTTTAATCTTCATCATTATTTATGTTTTGATTTGTTTTTATTCTTATTCTGTAAAGCACTTTGAATTACTTTGTGTACGAATTGTGCTGTACAAATAAACTTGCCTTGTCTTGTCTTTTTAAAATCCACACACCTTCACTAGAAACTTGAAACTAGAAATTTGGATCACTGTATATATACACATGTGCACACATGTCCAACACATTTTGGGCTGTTCAGGCACTTAATAAATCCGTTTTGCAAATCATTATTCAATTGTGACTTTATTGTGTCCATCAAAAACATCAAATTAATGTTTTATATATCATATGTGGACATATAAATATAAACAAAAAATATAATTATTTGTTTTTGCAAGCATCAGGTCCCAATCAGCCCAAATAACAAAGAGAAATCAATAAAGCCATGCAAGAGTTTGGGTCTCAGGAAGTTAAATGTACCACTACATGACATCACAAGGTGGAACAGAGCATTTCTGAGCTTTGGAGATGTAGACAAAATAATAATAAACGTGTGAATGAAGCTAAACACAACTCCAGATCTGTTTTTGAGGAGATAACAGTGTTCTAACATGACTTGAAGCTCACAAGAGTTCATTTTGGGTAATATAAGACCTTTAAGTGGAAAGAACACAAGAGAAGAGAAATCTGTGTGACCATCAGATGCTCTGCTCTGAGGAGAAGACAGAACCACAGCAAAAGCACAGAAACTCTCATCTGTCTCTCTGCTCCAACCACCGTCTCTCCTCTCACAGACTGGCTCTGTCTCTCACTTTGGAAATAATCTGCAGATAACATGTCGACTTAAAACAACACCAGAGTTTTATTAATCCGGCACATTTGCCCTAAAATGTACCTGTACTGAGACCGAATCAGTTTGTGAACCATTTGGAGCACAGACTCACACAGGCTGAGCTCTTTGTGAAGGGGAGGCTCTCGGTAGAAGTGGGAACATCAGACTTCATTTTTAAATATAAATAGGAGTAAAGCTGCAGTTGGGAGATGTGGACTTACAGCATTTGTTCTGTTTTGAACGTTTCTTACTGTCTTTTGGCTAAATAAAAACCTCCAGGATCATGTAGAGCGATTAATATGAACATTTTAAGACCAAAATGGCGAGGCTCCCAGCAGCAGTAACAGAGAGGAGCCACAGTATTCCAATGTAAGTCAATGGGAGCCAGAGTCAGAAGGAGCCGGTGTCCTGTCGATTTGAGCTCCTTGGCTCTACTGCACATGTGCAGGACCCCAGGCACTGTTACAGGTTAAATACTGTCGAACGCTGCTGAGGCAGAAGGGGAGTAACAAATCATATTTTAAAAGTATTTTGGTTTTATTGTCTGTTTGGAGCAGTTCAGCAGCGACATGTGTATGTACATGTGCATGTGTATGCACATGTACATGTACGTACACATGCATGTACATGTGTATGTACATGTGTACATGTACATGTACATGTACATGTACATGTGTATGTACATGTACATGTACATGTGTATGTACATGTACATGTACATGTACATGTACATGTACA
This sequence comes from Boleophthalmus pectinirostris, assembly GCF_026225935.1. Classification (NCBI taxonomy): domain Eukaryota; kingdom Metazoa; phylum Chordata; class Actinopteri; order Gobiiformes; family Gobiidae; genus Boleophthalmus; species Boleophthalmus pectinirostris. The sequence goes on from NW_026571018.1 coordinate 37,833,461, forward strand.
TGTACATGTACATGTACATGTACATGTACATGTACACATGTACATGTGTACATGTGTGTACATGTGTATGTACATGTACATGTACATGTACATACACATGTACATGTACATGTACATGTACATGTACATGTACATGTATGCATGTGTATGCTAGTTTTGCGGCAGAAAACCTACGTTACATGATTGAATAGTTTGAGTTTAATATTTGATTTTATCATTTTCATTACATCATATTTAACTTTGTTTAGAAAGGAGATGTATAAATAAAATCTCACTATATTATAAAAGGAAATTCACACTGTAGCCTGCGATGTTACTGTTAAATATTATATATTTAACTTTATTTAATATAAAGATTTCAGTGTTTCCTTGTCTTATTTGATAATAATAATAATGCATCAGTTTTATATAGCACTTTTTTGGACACTCAAAGATGCTTTACAGATCATTATTCATTCACTCCATACATGGTGGTGTAAACTACAACTGTAGCCACAGCTGCCCTGGGGCAGACCGATGGAAGCGAGGCTGCCAATCTGCACCATCGGCCCCTCCGCCCACCACCATCACACACACACACACACACACACACACACACACACACACACACACACACACACACACACACACACACACACACACACACACACACACACACACACACACACCACTTTCATACAAGGCAATGAGGGTGAAGTGTCTTGCCTAAGGACACAACAACAGTTTTTACTGGCGCCTCCCTGTGGCTCCTGATTTTCCCAGTGTCTCCATCCAAGTCCTGACCAGGCCTGGTCCTGCTGAGCTTCTGAGATCCTGATGGGATCAGGCTTTGACAAACCGTTGTGGCCACAAGACGATAGAAGATCTGGGCCTGTGGAAATGAACTCGGCCCAAATGTATCTAATTCATAATTTCTTCTCAGTGAGCTTCATTTGACTGGAGCCCACGGGTGGCGTCACACTCGCTTCGTCCACTTCTTTACACAGTCTGTGGGGACGGCTCACCTGTTCTAGTTCAGTTATGTCAGTTGTTTCTGGTCGGATTATGATAAAATACTCAGATTAAAGTCTAACTTGCGTCACAGAGCTTCAGACAGACTGGAGCCTGCAGTTAATTTCACACACCCAAGTAGTGTTGATATCAGCTGCAAAGTATCACTTAAAATATGGGGAATTTCTTGCAGTGTTTTGGAGCACAAACTGATCATTGCAGTGAAAATAAGCAGGTTCCAGCTTTTTTTTTTTTTTCATATTTCGCAGTCCTAGAAGCTTGTTAGTTTTATTTCATTTGGTGGCTGAGATAAATTCAAAGACCGCGGACAGTTGGGTGGCCTTGTCGTGCGCGGTCTTCAGTCTTACCGGCACCTCCTCGGACTGGTGCTGGAGGCTGCAGGGGGCTTTGATGGGCCGGGGTCTCGTGGCGAACCAGTAGGCCAGGACGGCTGCGAGGGCCCCGATCCCCACCAGGGCCGAGGGGGGCAGAGACCGGAACAACTGCCCCAAGTCCTGCATCTCCGGGACCCTCAGGCCAGTCATCAGCTCCTGAGCCTGCATCTTCTCCATCAGCGTCGAACTCAACTCTGCAACACACAAACACACACATGACACATAATACTCCCTACAAGTGGACAACTCACCCTTATGTAACAGATAATACTCCCTACAAGTGGACAAGTCATCCTTATGTAACAGATAATACTCCCTACAACTGCACAACTCATCATATGTAACAGATAATACTCCCTACAACTCATCCTTATGTAACAGATAATACTCCCTACAACTGGACAACTCATCCTTATGTAACAGATAATACTCCCTACAACTGCACAACTCATCCTTATGTAACAGATAATACTCCCTACAACTGCACAACTCATCATTATGTAACAGATAATACTCCCTACAACTGCACAACTCATCCTTATGTAACAGAAAATACTCCCTACAAGTGGACAACTCACCCTTATGTAACAGATAATACTCCCTACAACTGCACAACTCATCCTTATGTAACAGAAAATACTCCCTACAACTGCACAACTCATCCTTATGTAACAGATAATACTCCCTACAACTGTACAACTCATCCTTATGTAACAGATAATACTCCCTACAACTGCACAACTCATCCTTATGTAACAGAAAATACTCCCTACAACTGCACAACTCATCCTTATGTAACAGATAATACTCCCTACAACTGTACAACAACTCACCCTTATGGAAGATAATACTCCCTACAACTGTACAACAACTCATCCTTATGTAACAGATAATACTCCCTACAACTGCACAACTCATTCTTATGTAACAGAAAATACTCCCTACAACTGTACTACTCATCCTTATGTAACAGATAATACTCCCTACAACTGCACAACTCATTCTTATGTAACAGAAAATACTCCCTACAACTGTACTACTCATCCTTATGTAACAGATAATACTCCCTACTAGTGGACAACTCATCCTTATGTAACAGATAATACTCCCTACTAGTGGACAACTCATCCTTATGTAACAGATAATACTCCCTACTAGTGGACAACTCATCCTTATGTAACAGATAATACTCCCTACAACTGTACAACAAGTCACCTTTATGTAACAGATAATACTCCCTACAACTGTACAACTCATCCGTATGTAACAGATAATACTCCCTACAACTGGACAACTCATGCGTATGTAACAGATAATACTCCCTACAACTGTACAACAACTCACCCTTATGTAACAGATAATACTCCCTACAACTGTACAACAACTCACCCTTATGTAACAGATAATACTCCCTACTAGTGGACAACTCATCCTTATGTAACAGATAATACTCCCTACAACTGTACAACAACTCACCCTTATGTAACAGATAATACTCCCTACAACTGTACAACAACTCACCCTTATGTAACAGATAATACTCCCTACAACTGTACAACAACTCACACTTATATAACAGATAATACTCCCTACAACTGGACAACTCATCCTTATGTAACAGATAATACTCCCTACAACTGTACAACAAGTCACTTTATGTAACAGATAATACTCCTACAACTGTACAACTCATCCGTAACAGATAATACTCCCTACAACTGTACAACTCATCCTTATGTAACAGATAATACTCCCTACAACTGTACAACAACTCACCCTTATGTAACAGATAATACTCCCTGAGTTTAATTTGTCTTTATATAAATATATTTTTTCCTAGTACTTCTCTTTTGTATAAATACACAGATACACAGAGATAGAGAATAGTTTCGAGAGCTTCTGCCGCGCCCCCACACGTCTTTAGTTCACCAACAATGTATTTTGCCGAGTGCATGAGAATGGGAGGTTTTTCATATTTCAGCATCAATAACGGTGGTTTGTGTTTCAGTCACATGTGGAAAAGCTGGTGCAAAGGCCAAATGCTGATTCAGGATAAAACACTGGGTTCAATAAAGTGGCACTGCTCAGTTTGGTGAAAGCAGAAGACGAGACAGAGAAGATCCCAGAGTCTCGTACGGCCGCGAAACTGCACAGATCAGCAAATACTACACCACGGTATTGTAGAAGTGGCATTATGCTCGTGTCTCTGAATATGGGTAAATCTGTTGATATTTTGTTTATGTTATAGAGACTAGACAAGACTGACTGAGCAGCCAGTTCCTTCTACATTCTGTTCTGAACTGTAACCTGCAAAAAAAACCAACAACAAATACTTCTTTTACCTGAAATAAATAATAAAAATTTGATGCTTTGATTGTTGATTCTGTCAAATCTACACTGTTTCTCATTCCTTTATGTAATTGTTTTCTCCTTGTTTTACATGTCAACCTGCATGTATGTTTTAAACACAACTTGTCGTTTCTTAGACAATCTTTGTTGAACTCCATGACGGGAAACAGGAAGCAAAAGAAACAGAAAACGCACACCAAGATTCCTGCAGAGGTGCAAATGCAAGGAGTAGCCAGACCAGGGTGAAAAAATGCATAGCCCACTCGGTTGGCCGATGTCCAAATACTTTTTTATTAACAAAATAACGTTTCGGCAAAAAAAGCCTTCATCAGGTATTTTTCTTGTCTTGGACCACAGCCCAGGTGCCCATATACCCACTCAATGAACGGGAGGTCCCAGAGTGAGGTCACCCAGTGAGTTCAGCCCATTCTACAACAAGAAACAACAGTTTACATAAAAAACATTTGATAAAATACAGAAATAGTTTCAGTCCGTCACAAAAAACATCTTAAATCAAACTCCACATTCAGTCCACGAGGAGTAAGAGTTTTAAGATGGTGAATCCAGAAGTGTCTCTTTTTGACAGGAGCATCTCTAGATCCCCACCTCAAGGGGGCAGTGCCACATGTTCAATGCCAATATATCTTAAGGAAGAGACAGGATGGTTCAAATCAACAAAATAAGCCGCCACAGGATAGTTCATGTTTTTACATCTGATTGCAAAAAAAAGACGCAGGACGCAGCCACAATCTCTCCTTTGTTCAATTGACTAAACCAGGACTAAACCAGGACTAAACCAGGACTAAAACCAGGACTAAACCAGGACTAAAACCAGGACTAAACCAGGACTAAAACCTAGGACTAAACCAGGACTAAACTAGGACTAAACCAGGACTAAAAGCAGGACTAAAACCTAGGACTAAACCAGGACTAAAACCAGGACTAAAACCAGGACTAAACCAGGACTAAACCAGGACTAAACCAGGACTAAACTAGGACTAAACCAGGACTAAAAGGACTAAACCAGGACTAAAATAAACTAGGTAAACTAAACCTAGGACTAAACCAGGACTAAACTAGGACTAAAGCAGGACTAAAAGCAGGACTAAACCAGGACTAAAACCAGGACTAAACCAGAACTAAACCAGGACTAAACCAGAATTAAAACCAGGACTAAACCAGGACTAAACCAGGACTAAACTAGGACTAAAGCAGGATTTAAACCAGGACTAAACCAGAACTAAAACCAGGACTAAACCAGGACTAAAACCAGGACTAAACCAGGACTAAAACCAGGACTAAACCAGGACTAAAACCAGGACTAAACTAGGACTAAAGCAGGACTAAACGAGGACTAAACTAGGACTAAAGCAGGACTAAACCAGAACTAAAACCAGGACTAAACCAGGACTAAAACCAGGACTAAACTAGGACTAAAGTAGGACTTAAACCAGGACTAAACCAGGACTAAACCAGAACCAAAAGCAGGACTAAAACCAGAACTAAAACCAGGACTAAACCAGAACTAAACCAGAACTAAAATCAGAAATAAAACCAGGACTAAACCAGGACTAAACCAGAACTAAAACCAGGACTAAAACCAGGACTAAAACCAGGACTAAACCAGAACTAAACTGTAGTTTTAAAAAGCATGACAATATCAAGCAATTCAAAGTATTCAGATTACATTACTCACTTTAAGTAATTTAATGGATTACGTTACAAACTACATTTTAGGGGTGTGTAATCTGTAATCTGTAATCTGTAGGGGATTACATTTTAAAAGTCACCTTCCCAACACGAGTATTGAGTCTTTGCCAGTACTGGATTGTGACAGTCGCCGTCGCGTAACCAGACCCACGAGGCTGGTTTCATTTCCTGTTCGCAGTAACACACATCACCAGCTCTCAGCATCGTGACTTCCTGTCTGTTCCTCTCCACTTCCTATCTGGGCGGGCAGCAGAGCATGATGGGTAAGAAGCGGGGGCCGTGGGAACAGACGAGTTGATGAGTTGATGAGTTTATTTCAGGGAGATGTGGTTAGAGCGACACAACCAGGGTGTTTCTTCTCACGTTACGACTGATCTGCGTCTATTTTCATCAAACATTGGTCAGATATTACTACTACTACTACTACTTTTAAAATGTAATCCCCTACAGATTACAGATTACACAACCCAAAATGTAGTTTGTAACGTAATCCATTAAATTACTTAAAGTGAGTAATGTAATCTGAATACTTTGGATTACTTGATTTGCTGTAGAGAAGCAAAGACTCGGACACTTAACCGTATTAAAAATATTATTGATAGAAGAAGAGGAGACACATCTGCACAGCATGTTTAGTCCTGTTAAATCCTGTTTTAGTCCTGGTTTAGTCCTAGTTTAGACCTGGTTTAGATCTAATTTAGACCTGGTTTTAGTCCTGGTTTAGTCCTAGTTTAGACCTGGTTTAGACTTGGTTTTAGTCCTGGTTTAGTCCTAGTTTAGACCTGGTTTAGACCTGGTTTAGACTTGGTTTTAGTCCTGGTTTAGACCTGGTTTAGACCTGGTTTAGTCCTAGTTTAGACCTGGTTTAGACCTGGTTTAGACTTGGTTTTAGTCCTGGTTTAGTCCTAGTTTAGACCTGGTTTAGACTTGGTTTTAGTCCTGGTTTAGACCTGGTTTAGACTTGGTTTTAGTCCTGGTTTAGTCCTAGTTTAGACCTGGTTTTAGTCCTGGTGTAGATTTAGTTTAGACCTGGTTTAGACTTGGTTTAGACTTGGATTTAGTCCTGGTTTAGTCCTAGTTTAGACCTGGTTTAGACTTGGTTTTAGTCCTGGTTTTAGTCCTGTTTAGACTGGTTTAGACCTGGTTTTAGACTTGGTTTTAGTCCTTTTAGTCCTGTTTAGTTAGTCCTGGTTAGTTTAGTTTACCTGGTTTAGACTTGGTTTAGTCCTGGTTTAGTCCTGGTTTGTTAGTCTAGTTTAGACCTGGTTTAGTTTAGTTTTTAGCTGGTTTAGACTGGTTTAGACTGGTTTAGACTTGGTTTTAGTCCTGGTTTAGTCTGTTTAGACCTGGTTTTAGTCCTGGTTTTAGACCTGGTTTAGACCTGGTTTAGAGTCTGGTTTAGTCCTGGTTTAGACTTTTTTAGTCCTGGTTTAGTCCTAGTTTAGACCTGGTTTAGACTGGTTTTAGTCTGGTTTAGACTGGTTTAGACTTGGTTTAGTCTGGTTTAGACTGGTTTAGTCCTGGTTTAGACCTGGTTTTAGTCCTGGTTTAGACCTGTTTTAGTCCTGGTTTAGTAGACCTGGTTTAGTTTTTAGACCTGGTTTAGACTTGGTTTTAGTCCTGGTTTAGTCCTAGTTGGTTTAGACTTGGTTTTAGTCCTGGTTTAGTCTGGTTTAGACTTGGTTTTAGTCCTGGTTTAGACCTGGGTTTAGTCCTGGTTTTAGACTGGTTTAGTCCTGGTTTAGACCTGGTTTTAGTCCTGGTTTAGTCCTAGTTTAGCCTGGTTTAGACCTGGTTTAGTCCTGGTTTAGACCTGGTTTAGATCTGGTTTAGTCCTGTTTAGACCTGGTTTAGTCTTGGTTTTAGTCCTGGTTTAGACCTGGTTTAGACCTGGTTTAGACCTGGTTTTAGTCCTGGTTTAGACCTGGTTTTAGTCCTGGTTTAGATCACACTGAAGATCACATACAAGTCACATTTAAATGGAAATGTGGACGACCTCGCAAAAAAAAATCCAATTTCACAAAAAATCTGAACTGAACATTAATTAAACCCTGCAGTGACTGTAAACTTAAAGCTCATAAGAGTCATTTTTACATAATATAGGGCATTTATACTAGAAAGCACATAGTAGTCTGCATGTTTTACTCTTGAAAAATGTCAAAATGTGACACTTTTAACATGTATGATCTGGATTTTTTGGAATATTCATATTTTCTGAGCACTCAAGCCTGACTCAAACATGCAGGAATCAGTCACATCAGCTGTGAGCGAGACACTGCTGGAACATGTCCCTTACACTGTGGTTTACTGGAAGGTATTTCCATGTGTCCACGTGTCCATGTGTCCACGTGTCGTCTTCGTGAGGACAGGTCCCCGCTCTGTCCCTCTGTTTGTTATTGTGTCTGAGTGTTTGTTTTAGGACTGGGACCAGGTCTCAGCTGAAGCAACAACACGCTGCAGGACTGAACCCCACGACCAGAACAAACCCGAGGAGACGGAGGAGACGCTGGACAAATGTGAAGCAAGACACTCTTAGGAACGAGGCTGTGGGGAGTTTGCATGTTCTGCCTGTGTCTGGGTCATAGACTGTGTGAGGAAGTGGACTGAGGGAATGTGCTTTCACCCATTGTGTTTGGCTCCAGTCAAATGAAGCTCATCGACGCCGCAGTTATAGGAGCGAATTTGGAGCCAAGTTCCGTATTAGAAACAGGAATTTATTTACGGACAAATAACAAAAATAAAAGCACCAGGGTCATGTAGGGCAGGTTAAAACAAACATTTTAAGACCAACATGAGTCAGTGCAGAAGTCACACTTCCTGTGTGGGACGCGGTGGCTAGTAGCTAATCTATTGCTGTGTCCTATCTGTGTGTCTGTGGTGGAGGTGCAACATTAATCACAAACAACAAAACCACCTGTATTCTACATTAAAAACTGCTCACCTCAGAGGAAACCATGAGCCTCTAACGTGCATCTATGCAGTGTGACTCTGATCACAAATAAATAAACAATGAAACAGGGACATATTCTGCTAAAACTACTGTACTGTTCTGTAACATGTACAAATACTATGACTGTACAGAAGCTTTTGAAAAACAGCATGAAACTGAGCCCCCTGCCCCACGCAA
>NW_026571018.1:37847031-37852031 GCF_026225935.1 Boleophthalmus pectinirostris
GCAGGTTTATATCGGCTCCGTGAGTTAATATGCTGCATGTGTACAAGAGTCTGCAGACCTGCTCCGGGATGCACCTCCACCCGCACGGCCACACTTTACCTTTATTGTTGTCGAGACTGTGTGTGTTATAATTCACCGCTAAAGGTGATGAAGCTCATTTATATTTTTTGCACTTATTAGAACTTCAGTGATTTACATTTAATCCCCAGACTGGAAAAAAACAACAACAACAACAACAAAAAACTATATCTATATAAGTTAAAATGACTTAAATTAAGACATTTTTTCATTTTTCAAGGTTGTATGGAAGATTTTTTGTTTTGTTTCAAATTTCAGTGAAAGTTTAAAGGTTGTATAGAGGATTTTTTTAAGGGAAGAGAAATACAGCGACAGTCCTTGTGCGCGTTCAGAATCACTGTTGAAGTTTCCTGTCTAGAAGTAATTCAGCGACCGACGCGTCAGTTTTTAGACCCTTCGTCTGCTTCGGTCGCGCCATCGCTGGACGAGATCTCCAAGAATCACCTCAGTTTGGCTTTGCTCCTTTTCCTCTTCTCTTCTTCTTTCAGCGACCTCAAAAACGGACTTTCTTTTGCGGCGAACCGGTCGTGGATTCTCGTCCGCCGTCGCGACAAACTTTGTGCGAAATGCGAGGAAGCGACAGTTCGAAAAAGCCTCTAAGAACCGCTGCGTAAACCACGTAATCCCCGCGCTCCGACGAGTCAGTTACACTAGGGAGTTTGATTGACAACCTAACAGCCAATAGAAAATGAGGGAGCCTCGTTTTCCATTGGCTGATGTTTATCTGGCCTCAACACGTCCACAGTTGATAGATTTTCATTCTTTTTTTTTTGGTCATCATAATTACAAAGCTGCTGCGTCTCTGTAATGGTATTTTAATCTTTCAGTGACAGTTTGAAACAAAAAAAAAAATCCTCCATACAACCTTTAAATACCATTACAGAAACACAGCAACCTTGTAATTATGATGACTAAAAAAAAAAGAATGAAAATCTATCAACTGTGAACGTGTTGAGGCCAAATAAACATCAGCCAATAGACAACGAGACTACCTCTCTTTCTATTGGCTGTTAGGTTGTCAATCAAACTCCCTACGTTTCTAGTGTAAATGACTCGTGATTCGCGCTGGGATTACGTGGTTTATGCAGCGGTTCTTAGAGGCTTTTTCAAACTGTAGCTTCCACACAGTTCGCACAGAGTTTATCACAACGGCGGACGAGAATCCACGACAAGTTCTCCGCAAAAGAAAGTCAGTTTTTGAGGTCGCTGAAAGAAGAAGAGAAGTGGAAAAGGAGCGAAGACAAACTGAGGTGATTCTTGGAGATTTCTTCCAGCGATGGCGCGACTGAAGCAGACGAAGGGTCTAAAGACTGACGTGTCGGTCGCTGAACTACATCTAGACAGGTCACTTCAACAGTAATTCTGAACGCGCACTGGCTGTAAACAAGCGTGATTTCTAGAGTAAAGAGGCGGGAGGAGGAGATGTTTCTACTGAGGCTGTGGAAGAGGAAGGTGGTGTCACGCATGCACAACATTTGAAAAAGGACTGTCGCTGTATTTCTTTTCCCTTAAAAAAAATCCTCTATACAACCTTTAAGTAGATTAAACTTGACAAGTACAATTATCTCCCAATGGTTTACCGTATTTTTCAGACTACGAGTCGCACTTTTTTTAATGGATTGGGTGTTTCCTGCATCTTATAAATTTTCTGACCGACAACCGCGAGAGAGCACTCCAGACTCGTGTGTCAGGATCTAGTACTACTTTTACTCCTGTACGACTGTCACTTCACTCTACTGCACATGTCTCCTGTAGAAATAGCCGCCGTCTCGCTGCAAATAGTGAAATATTCAGCCGAAAACGATAATCGAGCAGCAGAAAGAAAGTTTGGAGTGAACGATTGACTGGCAGAAAGCGGGGATGGAGAACACAGCTTCACGGTAACAGGGAGGATGAACCATGTAACTTTCCTGAAGTCACTGGATGGATGGACAAAGTCTGGACTTCAGTGACACTCAAACCATCCTGTCGAGATTTAGAAAGGCCCGAATAATTCTAACTGGAACTGACGCTGAGTCTGACGACAGCGACACAGAAGAGGAAGCGTCGCTCTGTTTACCTCATGGATCTATGGTTTATCTCCAGAGGTCACGCAGAAGTGACACGAGGATGAAGAATTCAATGGATTTAGTGATTTGGAGTGAGTCTGGTTATTTTATATTATTTATGCTATAATTATCTGAAGAACTGTTCATATGTTACGTTAACATATCAACGCCTGTTCAGCCTGTTGTTCTCTGTTCTATTATTATTACTAGAACTGGCCTTTCAAGATGAAATGTCAGTTCCTCATCTCTGATTTTACAAAATACATTTCCAAAAAAAGTGCGACTTATAGTCCAGTGCAACTTCTGTATGTTTTTTCTTCTTCATTGCGCACTTTTTGGCTGGTGCGACTTATATTCCGAAGCGACTTATAGTCCGAAAAATACGGGTCAGTGTTTTTCTTCATTCAAGCAACATTCATGCAAAAAGTTGTTGTTTTTCATATTTTAAGTACAAAAAGTCTTGTTCCACTGGCAAATCATTTTACTTCGACTTTTGACTTAAATCATGATGAAACTTCCTTAATTAAAGTCATCTGAACTTGATCAGATTTTGTTTTTAGCAGTGCAGTACATTCCTAGAAGTGTTCCAATTTGAAATTAATTTTGTGTTGTCACAAACAAATCAATCCAAATAAGAGGCATTTTGTCCGAGTGTGTTGCCGTAGGATCTGAGTCTGGTTAAGCTTCAGTACAAACGTGTAAATGAGGAAAGAGTAGAGATGTAACAATATCAGAATCCCTCAACATGATATTTTCACCATATGCATCTCGTGGTTTGATATTAATTTAGATATTTTCCTTTTAAAAGCCTTGAAAAGCCTTTGGTAATGTTACATGTACTGTGATGAATTAAGATTTAAAACGGCTTCATAAAAAGGGCTTCATGTGGTTTGGGGACCACAGGATTTCATCTCTGCTGTTCGCGGATGATGTTGTCCTGTTGGCTTCATCGAACCAGGACCTGCAATGTGCACTGGGGCGGTTTGCAGCCGAGTGTGAAGCGGCTGGGATGAAGATCAGCTCTTCTAAGTCTGAGGCCATGGTTCTCGACCGGAAAAAGGTGTCTTGCCCTCTCCGGGTGGGTGGGGAGTCCTTGCCTCAAGTGGAGGAGTTCAAGTATCTCGGGGTCTTGTTCACGAGTGAGGGGAGGACGGAACGTGAGATTGACAGGTGGATCGGTGCAGCTTCGGCAGTGATGCGGTCGCTGTATCGGACCGTTGTGGTGAAGAGGAGCTGAGTCGAAAGGCGAAGCTCTCGATTTACCGGTCAGTCTTCGTTCTTACTCTCACCTCTGGTCATGAGCTCTGGGTAGTGACCGAAAGGACGAGATCGCGGATACAAGCGCTCGAAATGAGTTTCCTCCGTAGGGTGGCTGGGCGCTCCCTTAGAGATAGGGTGAGGAGCTCAGTCACACGGGAGGAGCTCGGAGTAGAGCCGCTGCTCCTCCACCTCGAGAGGAGCCAGTTGAGGCTCGGGCATCTGTTCCGGATGCCTCCTGGGCGCCTCCCTCGGGAGGTGTTCTGGGCATGTCCCACCGGGAGGAGGCCCCGGGGAAGACCCAGGACACGCTGGAGGGACTATGTCTCTGGCTGGCCTGGGAACACCTCGGGGTTCCCCGGAGGAGCTGGAGGACGTGTCTGGGGTGAAGGAAGTCTGGGAGTCCCTGCTTAGGCTGCTGCCCCGCGACCCGGCCCGGATAAGCAGAAGAAAATGGATGGATGGATGGAAGGGCTTCATAACACTTATTTCTTCATGTAGTCTGCACTGATAACACCAAAGGATCATGGTCTATGTAGTTCATTCTGTTTTTGCTGCATCATGGTGAGGCAAGGCGAGTTTATTTGTAACGCACAATTCATACACAAAGTAATCCAAAGTGCTTTACAGAATAAGAAAGAAAGACATAAAAAACGTGTAACTCTTAATTTAAGCAAAAAAACTACAGTATTATCGTGAGACTTTTGACGATACAATATCACGATGTTTCAGTTACTGTTACATCATTAGAAAAAGCTTTTCTTTGTTTGTCTGACTGTAAAACTCTGGCAGCTTCTGCAGTGTTACAATACAAACAGCAGAAACAGTGGACTTTGGTGTTTTGGCACGACTGTGTGTGTTTACTCTGACAGTCTGTGGATGGACGTGGGTCAGGTGAGGTTCTCCTGGTGAAGGTCTGCGGCCAGAGCCTCTAAACATACAAGTGTGTGTCCTGTCTTTTATTGTGTAGTACTTATTATCTGTGTGGAACAAGATGGAATTTAGTGCAGGATTTTGAACAGAGAAAATTGGTACTTTGGGGTTGAGTCTGTGTAAAACTGTTTGTAATAAAAAAATAAAAAATAAGTGTGTATATTGCTTTATGCTGATGATATAGTGCTTATTTCAGAAAATGAACTGGATCTTCAAAGGATGTTGAATATTGTTCATACCTGGTGCAACCAAATGAGACTGAAGATAAATTGTGAGAAAACTCAGGTGATTCATTTTAGAAAACAGAGCCATAAATTGACAAACTTTCAATTCCATTTTGGTGCCACTTCCTTGTCCTTAACAAAAAAGTACAAATATTTGGGACTTGTTTTGGATGAACATCTTACATTTGATGAAGGAATCAAAGCTCTGTCAGAATCAGCAGGTCGAGCCTTATGTGCACTGATAAACAAAGTTAAACGTGTCGTGACCTGGGCTACAAAACCTACACTGAAGTGTCCAGGGCCTGTGTCTGTCCTGTTCTGGACTGTGGAGCTGGAGTCTGGGGTCACTGTAAACACACCCACAGTGAAAAAGTTCCGTGCAGAGCTCTGAGGTACTTTTTAGGCGTGTACAAAAAGGCGCCTAAACTTGCTCTGTGTGGAGATATGGGCTGGAACCATG
>NW_026571018.1:37857031-37889531 GCF_026225935.1 Boleophthalmus pectinirostris
AAGGACACAGTGACAGCATTCATCTGCGGGATCTGGAATTGCACCACTAACCAAAGATGTTTCTGTGGAGATTTGAACCTCCAACCTCCAGGAACATGTTTTTAACGAAATAAAACTAATAAAGCCCTAATTGTGTTAACTGTGCTTTTAGTGAAATGAGGAGTGAGTGTGAAAACCAAGACTAAACCAGGTCTAAAACTGGACTACGCCAGGTCTAAACCAGGACTAAATCAAGTCTAAAAACTGGACTAAACAAGATCTAAACCAGGACTAAATCAAGTCTAAAAAACAGGACTAAACCAGATCTAAACCAGGACTAAAGCAAGTCTTAAAAACAGGACTAAACCAGATCTAAACCAGGACTAAATCAAGTCTAAAAACAGGACTAAACCAGATTTAAACCAGGACTAAATCAAGTCTAAAAACAGGACTAAACCAGATCTAAACCAGGTCTAAATCAAGTCTAAAAACTGGACTAAACAAGATCTAAACCAGGACTAAATCAAGTCTAAAAACAGGACTAAACCAGATCTAAACCAGGACTAAATCAAGTCTAAAAACAGGACTAAACCAGATCTAAACCAGGACTAAATCAAGTCTAAAAACAGGACTAAACCAGATCTAAACCAGGACTAAATCAAGTCTAAAAACAGGACAAAACCAGGTCAAAACCAGGTCTAAAACTGGATTAAACAGATCTAAACCAGAACTAAATCACCTCTAAAAACAGGACTAAACCAGGAGAAAAACAGGACTAAGCCAGATCTAAACCAAGGACTAAATCAAGTCTAAAAACTGGACTAAACAAGATCTAAACCAGGACTAAATCAAGTCTAAAAACAGGACTAAACCAGATCTAAACCAGGACTAAATCACCTCTAAAAACAGGACTAAACCAGGTCAAAACCAGGTCTAAAACTGGATTAAACAGATCTAAACCAAGACTAAATCACCTCTAAAAACAGGACTAAACCAGGAGAAAAAACAGGACTAAACCAGATCTAAACCAGGACTAAATCAAGTCTAAAAACAGGACTAAACCAGATCTAAACCAGGACTAAATCAAGTCTAAAAACAGGACTAAACCAGGTCAAAACCAGGTCTCTCTAAAACTGGATTAAACAGATCTAAACCAGAACTAAATCACCTCTAAAAACAGACTAAACCAGGAGAAAAACAGGACTAAGCGAGATCTAAACCAGACTAAATCAAGTCTAAAAACAGGACTAAACCAGATCTAAACCAGGACTAAATCAAGTCTAAAAACTGGACTAAACAAGATCTAAACCAGGACTAAAGCAAGTCTAAAAACAGGACTAAACCAGGAGAAAAACTGGACTACACCAGATCTAAACCAGGACTAAATCAAGTCTAAAAACAGGACTAAACCAGGTCAAAACCAGGTCTAAAACTAGACTAAGCCAGATCTAAACCAGGACTAAATCACTTCTAAAAACAGGACTAAACCAGGTCTAAAACTGGACTACGCCAGATCTAAACCAGGACTAAATCAAGTCTAAAAACAGGACTAAACCAGATCTAAACCAGGACTAAATCAAGTCTAAAAACAGGACTAAACCAGATCTAAACCAGGACTAAATCAAGTCTAAAAACAGGACTAAACCAGGTCAAAACCAGGTCTAAAACTGGACTAAACAGATCTAAACCAGGACTAAATCACGTCTAAAAACAGGACTAAACCAGGAGAAAAACTGGACTACGCCAGATCTAAACCAGGACTAAATCACCTCTAAAAACAGGACTAAACCAGGTCAAAACCAGGTCTAAAACTAGACTAAGCCAGATCTAAACCAGGACTAAATCACGTCTAAAAACAGGACTAAACCAGGTCTAAAACTGGACTACGCCAGATCTAAACCAAGACTAAATCACCTCTAAAAACAGGACTAAACCAGGTCAAAACCAGGTTTAAAACAGGACTAAGACAGGCCTAAAACAATAATTGTGTTAACTCGGGCTGGGTATTGTTAAGAAGTTGCCGATACGATACATATGTCGATACAGAGCACTTTCAGTTCGATACGATATATTTCAAGTCGATTCAATATGGTTCAGTAAAACATAAAGGCTAAATCTGTGATACTTAAAGTCTTTGTTAAACCACGTCTTGTGCAAAGTTCATATGAAACACAAACATTTTAATCATCAAACAGTGAAAATGTCAAATGTGTCGCATAAACGAGTTTTGATCCTCTGAACAAACAACAAAACTGTTGCGCTATAACAAAATAATTTAGTAAAATAAGCCAAAAATACTGTTGGCGATAGATCAGTACAGCATCCCACGATATCGATACTGTATCATCACATTCAACGATACGATATATTGATATTTTCATATTTTTGGACATGTGCAGTGGTCAGTGTTGTCAGTGCAGGTGCTTGTTGGCAGTGTAACTGTCATATGCAGCTGGGAGAATCTGTATTAAACATTGAGCAGGGAAAAAGTCTAGTTTTACATGAGCTGAGGGAGGATGAGGTGAATAATGGATGAAGCGGCAGGAGGACAGGCCGCGGACAGGTGCAGACCCCCTCAGGGCAGGTGCGCCAGCAGACAGAAGGCTCTGTTAACAGGTGAGACAGGTGCACGACCTGCCACATCTGCACAACACTGATGTTAAGAGACAAAGTGACATGATACTGGATACTCACAGCAGCAGCAGCAGGTGCCCAAGCAACACGTCACAGAGCAGGATTTAGGACTAGAGTTCTACTGTTTCTCTGTCACTGCAGTACTACAAGAACATACTTCATAATAGAGTTATCAAAAGTACTGAAAATCACATACTAGGGTTAAGCCAATGATGTTCATTATGTCTTCTTATATACTTTAACTTCTTAGGTTCTTTTTAAAGACAATGCAGTAAAGTGTATTTACCTTGTTGACATGTTTCGGCTGCTAGCTGCAAGCCATCTTCAGAACTGTCCGAAACATGTCAACAAGGTAAATACACTTTACTGCATTGTCTTTAAAAAGAACCTAAGAAGTTAAACATACGAGGGTTGTAACAATAACTGAAAAATCCTGATGTCAAAGTTCTGACAATAATATCGTGAACCATCACAATCAAATGATGTTTATAAATGATAAAGTCTCTTTCCTTAAATGAAGAGTTATGGTCAGTGTTGGGGAGTAACAGATTACATGTACCGGAGTTACTTAATCAGAGTACAAATGATGAGTAACTGTATTCAGTTACAGTTACTGTTTCAGTGAGTGGTAATTGGATTACAGTTACTTTGTTCAAATAAATGGATTACACTGCGGTATTTTTTTTGGGCTATATCCCTTTTTTTGTTTTTTGTTTTGTTTTTTTCTCCGCAATTCCACTCATTGCCGGACACTAAACCAGGTCTCAACCCAGGTCTAAAACCAGGTCTAAAACCAGGACTAAACCAGGTCTAAAACCAGGACTAAACCAGGACTAAACCAGGACTAAAACCAGGTCTAAAACCAGTTCTAAACGATGTCTAAAACAGGATTTAACAGGACTAAACCAGGACTAAAACCAGGTCTAAACCAGTTCTAAACCAGGACTAAACCAGGTCTAAAACAGGATTTAACAAGACTAAACCAGGACTAAACCAGGTCTAAAACAGGATTTAACAAGACTAAACCATGCTGTCTGGGCTTTTCATTGTTTTTTAGCAGACAAAACTTATGTGAAGATTTCCTCGTCTTTGTTTCTCTACAGCAAATCAAGTAATCCAAAGTATTCAGATTACATTACTCACTTTAAGTAATTTAATGGATTCCGTTACTTTTAAAATGTAATCCCCTACAGATTACAGATTACACACCCCAAAATGTAGTTTGTAACGTAATCCATTAAATTACTTAAAGTAAGTAACATAATCTGAATACTTTGGATTACTTGATATTGTCATGCTTTTTAGTTTAGTTCTGGTTTTAGTCTTGGTTTAGTCCTAGTTTAGTTTTAGTTTTAGTCCTGGTTTAGTCCTAGTTTAGTTCTGGTTTTAGTCCTGGTTTAGTTCTAGTTTAGTTCTGGTTTTAGTCCTGGTTTAGTTCTAGTTTAGTTCTGGTTTTAGTCCTGGTTTAGTCCTAGTTTAGTTTTAGTTTTAGTCCTGGTTTAGTCCTGGTTTAGTTCTGGTTTTAGTCCTGGTTTAGTCCTAGTTTAGTTCTGGTTTTAGTCCTGGTTTAGTTCTAGTTTAGTTCTGGTTTTAGTTTAGTTCTGGTTTAGTCCTGGTTTAGTTAGTTTAGTTCTGGTTTTAGTCCTGTTTAGTTCTAGTTTAGTTCTGTTTTAGTCCTGGTTTAGTTCTAGTTTAGTTCTGGTTTTTAGTCCTGGTTTAGTTCTAGTTTAGTTCTGTTTTAGTCCTAGTTTAGTTTTAGTCCTGGTTTAGTTAGTCTAGTTTAGTTCTGGTTTTAGTCTGGTTTAGTAGGTGGTTTAGAGTTCTGGCGAGTAGGTGATTGTTCATCCTCACACATTTACAGACGACGTCCCAGAGGATTTTAAAAGACGTGAAACATCCACTAAACTCAGAGTTTCAGCTGCTTCTCTCTGGTCTGAGGCTTTTAGTCCCAAGATCTAGAACGAATCGTTTTAAAAGGAGCTTCGTTCCGGCTGCTGTCGTACTTATGAATAAATTGTAATCGATTTATCTAAGATTGTGTGTTTTTAACATATTTAAGATTTATTTATTGTGATTTTAGCCAAGCGTGATGGATGATTTGAATTGGTTGTTTATGGAACAAACCATTCTGCACTGGAGCGTCTGTAACACTTTATTTTGTAATTGTGATTTTATGTGTTTTTTGTGGATGAATGAAATGTGAAATGTGGAACCTGCCTCTCAAATCTGCAAAGCAAATTTACCTACGGGTACGAATGAAGCGACTTAACCTGACCTAGAGACACCAACGGATTTACATCGACCGGAAGAAAACAAACACTTCAGCTGCTACCGGCTTTTTCGTCATTTCGGTTTGTTGTTACGCCACGGACACAAACGCGATCTGAACTTTTCCCGCAGTGGTTCTGATGATAATTGCGAAGCAGCAGCTGGAGAATCGTCTCATCACGGAGGAAGAAGACAAACTGAGTCAAACTACCTCCGCCCACTCCCACATCCCGCTCACAAACCCAAAGAGACGTGGAGGAAAGTCCGAAGACGGGACTGGTGGAGCCGGATCACGTCAGAAGAACGAGCCAACGAGCACGAACTGAACCACCCACATTATTTTTTAAGAATAAACGTGAAACATCTGCTGTTTTTTTCATTTGTTATTATAATATACTTTTTAAAATTTAAAACTTACCTTTTATTATTACTATTACTACTGCTATTATTATTAATCTATTTTACTTTATTTTTATTTTATTTATTTTTTGTTCTATGTTTTGTTTTGTTTTTCTTTGGGAAAAAATTGCATAAATATGATGTTTGATATATACTCTGTAATGTGCTACCGAAATGTATAAATAAAATTGTAAAAAAAAAAAAAGAATAAACGTGAAACATGATCCAGGAAGAAATGAATTTGGCTTTAAAATCAGAATAAACCCCCCACTTACTTCAGAATTAAAGGTTGTATAGAGGATTTTTTAAGGGAAGTGAAATACAGCGACAGTCTTATTTCTTATTTTCTTATTTTATTTATTTGTAAAGGGACAGTACATATTAATGAACATTAAAAATGTATATATGCAAAGATTATAGCCGACGTGGCTCATTTCCATCTTCAGTCCCTCGGCAGGTTGATGTAAAATCATCTATAGGACGAGGAATCTCCAAGAATCACCTCAGTTTGTCTCCGCTCCTTTTCCCCTGCTCTTCTTCTTTCAGCGACCTCAAAAACTGACTTTCTTTCGCGGCGAACTTTTTTCTTTTGCGGTCATGGATTCTCATCCGCCATCGCGACAAACTTTGTGCGAATTGCGAGGAAGCGGCTCTAAGAACCTCTGCATAAATCACGTAATCTCCGCACGCCGGCGAGTCAGTCACACTAGAAACGTAGGGAGTTTGATTGACAACCTAACAGCCAATGGATAAAGAGGGAGCCTTGTTTTCTATTGGCTGATGTTTATCTGGCCTCACTACGTCCACAGTTGTTAGATTTTCATTCTTTTTTTTTTTTTTTTGGTCATCAGAATTACGAGGCTGCTGCATCTCTGTAATGGTGTTTTAAACTTTCAATGACAATATGGAACAAAACAAAACAAAAAATCCTCCATACAACCTTTAAGTTTAATTTCCAAATAATTATTTTCATTAGGAAGTGTTGACATGGTCTTTTTAAAGCGGAATTAATGGAGATAGGGCCAAACAAAAACAGATTATGTCAATGGAGAAGCGTCCATGGTGCGCTCCCCCTGCTCCTCCTCTTCCTCCGCCTCCTCCTCTTCCTCCCCCTCCTCCTCCTCCGCCTCCTCCTCTTCCTCCGCCTCTCCTCCTCCCCCTCCTCCTCTTCTCCGCCTCCTCCTCTTCCTCCCCTCTCTTCCTCCGCCTCCTCCTCTTCCTCCGCCTCCTCCTCCTCCTCCTCCTCCTCCTCTTCCTCCTCTTCCTCCTGCTGCTGTTAACCCATTGACCTGCTGGGCTTAGGAGTGCTGATATCCAATAAACCAGTCTCCACTAACGCGCCACTTAAGACAGCCACACATTACAACTGCTACGACTGCTTCAGACCTGCTTCAGACCACGTTTAGACCTAGACCTGCTTCAGACCACTGCTTTAGTCCATGTTTAGACCTGCTTTAGACCACGTTTAGACCTGCTTTAGACCTGCTTTAGTCCATGTTTAGTCCTGGTTTAGACCACGTTTAGACCTGCTTCAGACCACGTTTAGACCTGCTTCAGACCATGTTTAGACCTGCTTCAGACCACGTTTAGACCTGCTTCAGACCTGCTTTTAGACCTGCTTCAGACCTGGTTTAGATCTGCTTTAGACCTGCTTTAGTCCATGTTTAGTCCTGGTTCAGACCACATTTTAGACTTGACTTTCAGACCACGTTTAAATCTGCTCTAGAACTGCTTCAGACCTGCTATAGACCGTCTTTAGACCTATTTTAGACTTGCTTTAGACCTGCTTTAGACCTGGTTTAGAGGTTTAGACCTGGTTTAGACCTGCTTTAGTCCTGATTTAGACCAAGTTTAGATCTGCTTTAGACCTGCTTTAGTCCATGTTTAGTCCTGGTTTAGATCATGTTTAGATCTGCTTCAGATCTGCTTTAGACCTGCTTTAGACCTACTTTAGACCTGGTTTAGACCTGGTTTAGACCACGTTTAGATTTGCTTCAGACCTGGTTTAGACCTGCTTTAGTCCACGTTTAGTCCTGGTTTAGACCATGTTTAGATCTCCTTTAGACCTGCTTCAAACTTGCTATAGACCTGCTCTAGTCCTGGTTTAGACCTCCTTTAAACCTGCTTGAGACCTGATTTAGCCCTGCTATAGACCTGCTTTAGACCTAGTTTAGTCTTTCTTTAATCCCACTATAGACCAGGTTTAGACCACATTTAGACCATATTTAGAACTGGTTTAGACTCTCTTAAGAACTGGTTTAGAACTGGGTTAGTCCTGGTTCAGTCTTGGTTTAAACCAGGTTTAGAACTGATTAAGTTGTTGTCTACACCTGGTACAGTCCTGGTTTTGCTCTAATTTAGAACTATTATAGTCTTTATTTAGAACCAGTCCTAGTCCTAGTTCTGATTTAAACTGATTTAGTCCTGGTTTAGAACGGGTTTAGTTCTAGTCTGAGTGCATTCAGGTTTGACCCTGGTTCACAGTGTCCCTGTTGAGTCCGGGTTTAGACCTCGGCCCTCACAACAGCGTCTCCACCTCTGCATTTTTAAAGTCGAGTAAAAGTCAACGCCCTCGAGTAGCCCTCTCTCTCTCTCTCTCTCTCTCTCTCTCTCTCTCTCTCTCTCTCTCTCTCTCTCTCCGTATGCGGGGGAGGAGCAGGTCTACAGGAGGGGGGGTTGTGTATGGTAGTGTACAGACGCAGTTTACCCCCTCGTCCTGCGCGTCCCGGGCCGGCACAGGCTGCAGATGCCCCGGGATTTCAGCACTGGACAGCTCCGCCAATCAGAGGCGCCGGTTTGACGCACGTCACGCTTCGAGCCTCCATCACTGAGCAGGCATGGTGGAGGACATGACAGTGTGCCGTCTCCACCGGCTTTTTGGGCTCCTCCACGTCCATTCATTCCGCAAACGACGCTCCAGCTCCGCCGTGATGAGATAAAACGCTCATATTTGCGCTTACGTCGCTTCCGAGACGTGCCAAATCTGACGCATACGTGGTCTTTTACGCACAATGTCAAACGACCTTAAGGCAGCTGGCCTATCAAGCACGTTTCCATCTGCTCACACTTGACCATTTCATTCAAACACAAAGATTAGTTATTTGGCTTGATTTTAATTACGCAATGTGACACAACACATCCAATGTACGTCAAATTATGCAACGTAAAGATGCACGTAAAGACAAAACAAGTGCACCGCGTGCAAGCTCATCTTGCTAGGTTATACCTGGCTAAAAGCAACGGGAAGACACCCAGTGTCTGGCCGTGCAGTTCGCACAAGGAAACAGAAAGAGATGCGCTCAGATGTGACTGCAGGGACCCAAAACTCCACTGAAAGGTTTCTACACCACATGTGAGTGAAAGAGGAACACACATGACATGCAGGAAGTCATTTGTCATTAGAGGAGGCCCTGGCAGAAGCAAAGTCACGCTAGAAACCGGCAGAGCGAGAACATGTCGCCTGGCAACACGCACATCGTGGCAGGTGCAGCCCCATCCCGACACGAGCAGACACTCCGCGGACACACACTCTGCGCCAAACACACTCCGAGCACTTACCTAATAAAATCCAGAGCGATCCAGAGACCAAAACGAATGCCAGCATGTCTTTCTCATTGAGCCAGCGTGTTCCCCCGGCTCAGAACTGCACCAGTGACTGCACCAAGCGCGCCGACAATCCGCGAGATTAAGGCGAAGAGGAGGAGGGGGGTGAGAGGAAGAGGAGGGAGGAAGAGGAAGGAGGGAGGACACATATATGAGAGGCGAGGCGCAGCGGGGGAGCAGGAGGAGGGGACAAGCCGGTGGTCCGATTTCTTTACGTAGATATTAGGAGTTTTTTTTTTTTTTTTTTTACGTGAGCTCGGGGCATAGACCACAGCGCAGCATCTTTAGAGCAGCACGCGCCGGGTCGTGCTGACCACACAACATGGCCCCGGTACAGAGGTTTACCGGGCGGGAGACGCCAAGGTGACCTGCACACGGCCTTTACTTATCACTTTATCAGGTTTTTTTTTTGGTATCTCTTTTTTTGGAAAGTTTAATCAATAGTTCACAGTCCAACAAAACGTGGCAATCACATTTTAGGCCTGTTTGGACTCGTGCCATTTCAGAACCATTGTGTGATAATTTAACACGAAAGTTGCGTCGTATAAGCTCCAAAATAATATTTACTCTTACATTATATACATTTTTAACTTATTTTACACCAGCCCCGCACTGTAACAAGAATAAAATGTAATAAGCAATGTTTACAGTTGAGTATTTTGCTGAGGTCTCTGTGTTGTGCCGGTGCGTAATGGCTCAACTTTACGCATCAGTTTGAAACGCAAAGATTTGTGGAAAAAGTGAAATTGTGATTCAGATTAAAAATAAAATCTTGGTGTTATTTGTCTCGGACAGCATCCCCCCCAACCCCCAACCCCCAACCCCCCCGTCCTCCGGAGCAGAGGGCTTTGACTCGCAGTAACATCCTGACCACGTGACCGTGACGCAACAAGCTCCGCCCCATGAACTAGAGTAACCCCCGAGAACGCATGACACAGGAAAGAGAGAGGGAGAGGAGGAGAGAGGGAGGGGGAGGGGGAGGAGAGAGAGCGCGGCAGGAGGGATGGAGAGAGAGAGGCAGAGAGAGAGAGAGGTAGAGAGAATGAGAGAGAATAAGAGAGAGAGAGAGAGAGAGGAGCAGAGAAAGAGAGAGCATAACTAGAGGGATGGAGAGAGAGAGCAGGGGAGAGAATGAGAGAGAGAGAGAGAGAGAAGAGAGAAATGCAGCAGGAGGGATGGAGAGAGAATAAGAAAGAGAGGCAGAGAAAGAGAGAGAATGACTAGAGGGAAGAAAAGAAGGAGAGGCAGAGAGAATGAGAGAGAGAGAGAGCATGACTAGAGGGATGGAGAGAGAAGAGAGAGGCAGAGAGAAGAGTGAGAGAATGAGAGAGAGAATAAGAGAGAGAGATCGACAAGCAGAAAAAGAGAGAATGACTAGAGGGAAGAAGAGAAGGAGAGGCAGAGAGGGAGTGAGAGAGAATGAGAGAGAGAGAGAGAGAGAGAGAGAGAGAGCATGACTAGAGAGATGGAGAGAGAGGCAGAGAGAAGGTGAGAGATGAGAGAGAGAAAAAGAGAGAGATAGAGAGAGACAGAGAAAGCGAGAGAATGACTAGAGGGAAGAAGAGGAGGAGAGGCAGAGAGAATGACAGAGAGAGAGAGAGAGAGAGAGAGAGAGGGGGAGGGAGGGGGAGGAGAGAGAGCGCGGCAGGAGGGATGGAGAGAGAGAGGCAGAGAGAGAGAGAGAGAGAGGGGCAGAGAAAGAGAGAGCATAACTAGAGGGATGGAGAGAGAGAGATGCAGACAAAAGGTGAGAGAATGAGAGAGAGATCGACAAGCAGAAAGAGAGACAATGACTAGAGGGAAGAAGAGAAAGAGAGGCAGAGAGGGAGAGAGAGAGAATGAGAGAGAGGCAGGAGGGATGGAGAGAGAATAAGAAAGAGAGGCAGAGAAAGAGAGAGAATGACTAGAGGGAAGAAAAAAAGGAGAGGCAGAGAGAATGAAGAGAGAGAATGAGAGAGAGAGAGAGAGAATGAGATATATAGAGAGAGCATAACTAGAGGGATGGAGAGAGAGTGCAGCAGGAGGGATGGAGAGAGAGAGGCAGAGAAAGAGAGAGAATGGCTAGAGGGAAGAAAAGAAGGAGAGGCAGGGAGAATGAGAGAGAGAGAGAGAGAGAGCATGACTAGAGGGATGGAGAAAGAGAGAGGCAGAGAGAAGGTGAGAGAATGAGAGAGAGAATAAGAGAGAGATCGACAAGCAGAAAAAGAGAGAATGACTAGAGGGAAGAAGAGAAGGAGAGGCAGAGAGGGAGAGTGAGAGAGAATGAGAGAGAGAGAGAGAGAGAGAGAGAGCATGACTAGAGAGATGGAGAGAGAGGCAGAGAGAAGGTGAGAGGATGAGAGAGAGAAAAAGAGAGAGATAGAGAGAGACAGAGAAAGAGAGAGAATGACTAGAGGGAAGAAGAGGAGGAGAGGCAGAGAGAATGACAGAGAGAGAGAGAGAGAGAGAGAGAGAGGGAGGGGGAGGAGAGAGAGAGAGCATGACTGGAAGGATGAAGAGAGAGGCAGAGAGGGTAAGAGAGGAGGGCGAGAGGTAGAAAGAATGAGACAGAGAGAGGAAGAGAGAGAGGGTAAGAGAGGGATGGAGAGAGGGAGGAGGGGGTGGGAGAAAAGGATGAAACCACAGAGAGAGGGTAAGAGAGGGATGGAGAGAGAGGATGGTAAAAGAGAGAAAGGGAGAGGCATAGAGAGAGAGAGAGAGAGAGAGAGGTTGGAGCGTTCTGGGAGAGAGGGAGAAGGGGAGGGAGACACAGAGCGGGGGGTAAGAGAAGGATGAAAAGAGGGTAAGAGAGAGAGAGAGAGAGGAGGGACAGAGAGAGTGTTAAAGAAGGATAACGAGAAAGAGAAAGGCAGAGAGAGGTGATGAGGGAGGGTGGAGGAGAGGGAGAAGAGAGAGGAAAAGAGAGGGAGGAGGGGTGGGAGAAAAGGATGGGAATATAAAGGAGGCAGAGAGAGAGAGAGAGAGTGATGAGAGAGCGAAAGGGAGAGGCTTAGAGAGATAATGAGCGGGGGTGGAGAGAAAGAAGAGAGATAAAGAGAGAGACAAAAAGGGAGGGGGGAGAGATGGATAGAGAGATGCAGGGAGTAGAGGGAGAAGAGAGAGAGAGAGAGAGAGATATGTCAGAAAAACGTGAATGGTGCGAGGATGTGGGGATGGTTTGTTCGAAAGTAATGACGAGGATAAAAATAGAAAGCGTTTATTTTTAGTGCGCTGCAGTTTGAGTCAGCGGGTCCACGGCGAAGAGCAGAAACTCCCCCAAACTTCTGTCAAATAAAACAAACTCTGAAGAGAAACTGCGAACTTTGTCCATTCAGGAGAATCACGGCAAAGAGCGGAGTGTTAAAGGTTGTATGGAGGATTTTTTTGTGTTGTTTAAAATTGTCATTGAAAGTTTAAAATACCATTACAGAGACGCAGCGGCCTTTTCATTATGATGACCGGAAAAAAAAAAAAAGAATGAAAATCTATCAGCTGTGGACGTAGTGAGGCCAGATAAACATCAGCCAATAGAAAACGAGGCTCCCTCTTTTTCTATTGGCTGTCAGTCAAACTCCCTACATTTTTAGTGTAACTGACTCGTCGGCGCTCGGGGATTACATGGTTTATGCGGCGGTTCTTTGAGGCTTTTTCAAACTGTCGCTTCCTTGCAATTCGCACAAAGTTTGTTGCGGCGGCGGACGAGAATCCACGACCGGTTCGCCGCAAAAGAAAGTCCGAAGGGTCTAAAAACTGACGCGTCGGTCGCTAAAATATTTCTAGGCAGGTCACTTCAACAGTAATTCTATCAATCAATCAATCAAACTTTATTTATAAAGCACTTTTCATACAAAAATGTAACACAAAGTGCTTTACACAGATTAAAAACAATCCCACATTTCCACCCACCCACCAACCCAACCCCCACAGCTGCCCAACTCGACACAACCAAACATCACAGACACACAAACACCCAAACCCCCCCCCACACACACACACACACACATTAACCTGCTAAAATACATAAAACGACACATAGTAAAATGTGAGGCTGAATACAGGCGAACCAGTTGAGAAAGCATCATCAGAGGAGCTTCTACATCAGGAGCAGAGAGTCGTCCACCACCACCAGGAACCACCACAGGAGCCAGGGGAGAGATGAAGCCCAAGCTCACCAACTCTCCACCAGGAGCCCACGGGACAGAACCGAACAGCTACAGCCGACCTCTGCTCCTGATGCAGAGGCTCCTACAGAGGAAACACTGCATATCCTAAAAATAAGTCTAAACTAAATAAATATAAATTAAAATGTGTATAGTAGAAACAAGTAAAAAATATGATATTTCATTCAAAAGCTAAGCTAAAAAGGTGGGTCTTGAGCCTATTCTTAAAAACATGAACGTTCTCTTTGGCCCTGAGCTCCTCCGGCTGCAGGTTCCATAGACGAGGGCCACAGTACTGAAAAGACGCCTCCTCTCCGTGAGTGTGTGTCCTGACTTTGGGAATGACCAGGAACCTGCTGCCGGAGGAGCGCAGGGTCCGCGAGGGTTCTTAAGGTAAAAGCAGTTCTGAAAGATAAGAAGGCCCAAGACCATTAAGACATTTAAAAACCAGTAAAAGAACTTTAAAATCGATCCTGAAACTCACAGGGAGCCAATGCAGTGATTTTAAAACCGGCGTAATGTGGTCCCGCCCTCTGGTCCTCGTCAGGACACGTGCTGCTGAATTTTGTAGTAATTGTAAACCTGAAATACTCTTTTTGGGAAGACCAGAGAGCAGGGCATTACAGTCGTCTATTCAATTGGTGATAAAAGCATCAGCGTCTCGGTGTTGGCCAGAGAGAGAATGGGGCGGACTCTGGCTATGTTTTAATTCTGAACCTGCACTGGATGTAAACAAACGTGATTTCTAGAGTAAAGAGGCGGGAGGAGGAGATGTTTCTACTGAGGAAGGTGGTGTCACACATGCACAACATTTGTAAAAGGACAGTCGCTGTATTTCGCTTCCCTTAAAAAATCCTCTATACAACCTTTAAAACTGACTCATTTCAACAGTTTGTCACGGTTTATATGAGTCCAGTCTGTTCATTTAACATTTCACCCCGAAATCAAGAGTTATATTAATGTTTTGAGAGTAAACAGATAACACTTTGTACACACACAACAGAGGTGTTTTATTTTTACACTTTGTTAGAGTTAAAGGTTGTATAGAGGCTTTTTTAAGGGAAGAGAAATACAGCGACAGTCCTTGTGCATGTGTGACACCACCTTCCTCCTCCACAGTTCCCTCAGTAGAAACACCTCCTCCCGCCTCTTTACTCTAGAAATCACGCTTGTTTACATCCAGTGCAGGTTCAGAATTACTGTTGAAGTGACCTGTCTAGAAATAATTTATCGACCGACGCGTCTTTAGTCTTCAGACCCTTCGTCTGCTTCAGTTGCGCCGTCGCTGGAAGAAATCTCCAAGAATCAACTCGGTTTGTCTTCGCTCCTTTTCCACTTCTCTTCTTCTTTCAGCGAACTCAAAAACTGACTTTTTTTTTGCGGCGAACTGCTCGTGGATTCTCGTCCGACATCGCCACAAACTTTGTGCGAAATGCGAGGAAGCTACAGTTTGAAAAAGCCTCTAAGAACCGCCGCATAAACCACGTAATCCCCCGCGCACCGACGAGAAACGTAGGAAGTTTGATTGACAAACGAACAGCCAATAGAAAATGAGGAAGCCTCGTTTTCTATTGGCTGATGTTTATCTGGCCTCAACACATTCACAGTTGATGGATTTTTGTTCTTTTTTTTTTTGGTCATCATAATTACAAAGCTGCTGCGTCTCTGTAATGGTATTTTAAACTTTCACTGACAATTTGAAACAAAAACAAAAAATCCTCCATACAACCTTTAATTTAAAATGAAATTATGAACAAAACTGGTTCAATCTGGTCTTCTCTCGTGGGAGTTTGAAGTGGTGGGTGGGAGGAGACAAATTAACACTAGAGGAAGTTGAATTAACTTCAACCATAACAACTCTGGCAACTAACCCCAACTCAAACCCCTATTTAACTTTCAAATAGTTAAAATAACAGTTTTTGTGTTAAAAAACAATATTATAATATAATTAGTGCTGTCATGCGATAAAAAAAAAAGAGAGATTAATTAATTATGATCTGTAATTAATTAATCTAATTAATCTCTTTTTAATCTCACCTAAAAATTGCTGAGAAATTCAAATTGAGGTAATTCAATTTGAGGTATTTTCATTTAAATTCATTATTATATTATTGTGGCAGATCAAAAGACTGATATAGAACAAAAAAAAGTGACTTTATAAAATCATTTATTGTTTAACAAACTTTAATAGATATAGTCACTTACATTCCACAGTATCATCATTATTATTACTATTACTAATGTGCAGTGTTGGGAAGGTGACTTTTAAAATGTAATCCCCTACAGATTACAGATTACATACCCCAAAATGTAGTTTGTAATTTAATCCATTAAATTACTTAAAGTGAGTAACGTAATCTGAATACTTTGGATTAGTTGATATTGTCGTGCTTTTTAAAACTACATGAATGTAGCAACTGCATCCTGAAAATGTTGTTCTTTTTTGTTCTCTTCAGTTTGTCTGTTGAGCCCAAGTCTCCATGAATAAGAAACTGTTTGCTGTAAAGTAGCAAAGACGAGGTAAATCTGAACATAATAACTTTTGTCGACTTAAAGACAATAAAAAGTCCAGTTTTTCCTTAACCATATTAAAAATATTATTGATAGAGAAATGCTTTATATATGAGATCACTGGTTTTAGTCCTGGTTTTAGTCCTGGTTTAGACCTGGTTTTAGTCCTGGTTTTAGTCCTGGTTTAGACCTGCTTTAGTCCTACTTTAGTCCTAGTTTAGTCCTGGAATGGGTTAGTCCTGGTTTAGTCCTGGTTTAGTTCTGCTTTAGTCCTGGTTTAGACCTGGTTTAGACCTGGTTTTAGTTCTGGTTTTAGTTCTGGTTTTAGTTCTGGTTTAGTCCTGGTTTAGACCTGGTTTTAGTTCTGGTTTTAGTTCTGGTTTAGTCCTGGTTTAGACCTGGTTTTAGTTCTGGTTTTAGTTCTGGTTTAGTCCTGGTTTTAGTCCTGGACTGGGTTAGTCCCGGTTTTAGTCTTGGTGTTAGTTCTGGTTTAGAGGTGCACAGGAGGAAGCGCGGTTTAGTTGTAGACGATTTTATATTTGTTATTTTCTTTTATATTTCACGTCGGGAGAATAATTTCCAAGACACAAATGTGTTTTTCCCTGTGCACTGCTGCTCTGTTCTACTGGCTCTTCCACCTCGTCCATTGTGCCTGACGCCGCCAACGTTAACATGACGTTTACATCGCTCTTACTGCCGCGTTTTGTGTGGTTTTCCGGCAATGAGTGGAATTACCGAAAAAAAAAAAAAAAAATTATAAATGTGTTTTTTTGTGTGTGTGTGTTGTTGTCCCAACAACACATAAAAACAGATTTTATAATAAAGCAACTCGCATACAGAAACAGTAAAGCTAGAGATTAAAAATGAGATTAACGCGATTAAAAAACATAACGCGCTAAATATGACTGTAATTAATTAATCGCAATTAACGCGATAATTTGACACCCCTAAATATAATATTTTAGAAATATTTTACCCTGAAATTTTAACCCTCCAGTTTTTGCTGTGTAGAACCACAGGACTAAACCAGGACTAAACCCATATAATCCATAATAAACACAAACAAGGTTGAACTGACTGTAGGTCTACACCCAGACTATAATCCAGGACTAAACCAGGACTGAACTAGGTCCAAAAACCAAGTTCAAACCAAGTCTAAACCAAAGAGTATATTCACAATCTAACTCAAACAAATCAGGATTAAACCAGCACCAAATTTAGTCTAAACTAGTGCGAAACCAGGTCTAAACCAGAACCCAACCAGGCCTAAACTAAAACCAAACCAGTCCTAAACTAGAACTAAACCATGTCTAAACCTGATCTAAACCAAGCCTAAACCAGGACCAAGAAACATCTAAGCCAGGTCTGAACTAGGACCAAACCAGGTCTAAACTAGAACCAAACCAGGACCAAATCAGGACTAAACCAGGACCAAACCAGGTCTAAACCAGGTCTAAACCATGGAGTGTATTTATAAATAAACCCGGACCAAACCAGGTTTAAACCATGTCCTTTATAAACCAGGACTAGAATAAATTCACCGTCACAGATATTTAGAAAAGGAAAAGTAGTATAAGATAAACAGACGTATAAATAGAGCCGTTACATAAGTCAGTGGTCGGCCTCCAAATGTTGTACATGTTTTTCCCAGAGGCCCATGGGAAAATGTCTGAGTCTGTCCGTCTAGAATCAGTGTTGAGCTCCACAGCGCCTCCTGCTGGGGCCTCCAGGTGTTGTTTGTGTAGTGGAGGCCGTAAAAGGCTTTGAGTCCCTCTCACGTGACCTGACCCTAATCTGACGCTCACAGAGGACGAGCGGCAGTCTGGACCTTTAAACTGTCCACTGCTCTGTCCACTGCTCTGTCCACTGTCCTGTCCACTGTCCTGTCCACTGTCCTGTCCACTTCTCTGTCCACTGCTCTGTCCACTGTCTGTCCACTGTCCTGTCCACTGTCCTGTCCACTTCTCTGTCCACTGCTCTGTCCACTGCTCTGTCCACTGTCCTGTCCACTTCTCTGTCCACTGCTCTGTCCACTGTCCTGTCCACTTCTCTGTCCATTGCTCTGTCCACTGCTCTGTCCACTTCTCTGTCCACTGCCCTGTCCACTTCTCTGTCCACTGCTCTGTCCACTGTCCACTGCTCTGTCCACTTCTCTGTTCCACCTTGTGATGTCATGTTGTGGTACACTGAAAAAAAAAAGTTGCTGGATTTGCGTAAAAAAGTTATGGACAGCGGTTGCACGCAATAAAATTATGTTTAGGCTCTGAAACTTTTTTCGATCTCCTCTACACATATTTTTCTCGGAACATGAACATCACTTTTTTAAGTTGATGAAATTTGAACAAATCATTGCTGAAAATGCATATTTATCTTATGTTACCTTATCATGAAATGTATAAGTATGTATAATGTAATTTAATTGATCTAATTCTGTAAAATAATACAAAAACAGTCTTTAGTTTTCTACAGTTCTGTTTTGTCTTAAACAGAATCAAACACACAGAGACACACAAGTACAGAGACACACAGTTTGGAGCTGGACAGTGTGAAGATTTATTCCAGTGAAGAAGCTCTGGTCTCTGTGGACACAGAATCACACATGATGATCACATTCTGATCATCTACTCTGTTCTACATGTTTAAATACATTTAAAGTACTTATTACTACAATAATGGACCAGAACAGAAGAACAAGAACATTAGAAGTGTATCTGCAGAAACAAAACTCACCATGTGCTGCTTTTCTTCCTCTAAACACAGTAACAGGGAGGGCATCTGGTATAAAGTCTCCTAATGCCACATCACCCTGTAGAAACACGATCACTGTTTCAATAGAAGTACATTTTGAAAAAATTTAAAATAATTTTAGTTGGTTTACTTACTTTGTTCATCTGTTCTCTGTGTTTTGTTGGTTCTCAAACATCTTCCTTTTTCTGAAACATCAACTATAACATTCATGAACTTCCCCACAGCTGCAGCAGAACCTGGACGTCACTCTGTGTTTGTAGACGACTCTGGAACAAACACATTCAAATCTTAGTACAACTGTCACACTCTTGTAGATGGACAGTCAAAAACAATTTGTTTCAAGCTGTCCTTACATTAACTCTAATTTCAAATAAAACAACACAAACATGTTTTAACAATGACGACTTTCTAGGCCGGAGAAGCACATAATAAAATCTTTGAAAAGTCTCACCTCCAGATCAGCTTCATAATCCTCCTGCTCCACACTGTGTGTCTCTGCTCCTGGATCTGTCCTGTGTCCTGTTACAATTGAATTTTCCCTCAAAAGTTTTGTGGAGGAGAATTCCAGAGGGACGAGCCTCACTAGAAATTATAATAAAGTCATGTTTCCTCAACCTGATTAAAACCTGCAGGTCTCACATCGGCCACAATCAAGCGATGTTTGTAAGATTTAAACATGCTTGACAGAGAAACGTAAAAAAGTGATGTTATTGTTGTCAAATTTGTATTTGCAATTTGAGCAACCCCTCTCGGACCGTTTTTTCAGTGTAGTTTTCAGCTAAGCAGCTCTTTTTACCTTTTGTTCAGTGGAAATGGGTAATTCCAGAGCTAAATGATTCCAGTAAAAGTGTACGGAGCACTTCCTGTATATTACCACATGATCTGTTCTGGTTTCATGTGTTTTTATTCATGTCTTAACAGATATAGATATGTCATTCAAACACACATGTACACACACTTTTTCATTTTTGTGCAGATAAAACATAACGTACAAAACTAAAAAACAAATCACTCAAGAAATACAAGTTGTGTGGTACAATATCATAATAATAGAATCATAATAAATATACTAGTACTATGATGAAAACAAACAAAAAACAAACAAACAAACAAACAAAAAACTTTTTAATCTGTATACGGGTCCGGTCAAGTGTTAACGGAGGGAAACAGGGGCAGATTTTTGACATTCAAATGTCTCTTATTCAGAAACTAGAGGAACTATTGAAATAAGTAAAGTATCAGAATGTAGGAAAGAGTTACACTCCAACAGGGTCAAGTTAAACCTGTCATATTCTTTCAAGTTGTTGACAAAAATTTAAAAACTCATGTTGGTAACGGAGGGAATGAAATATGCAGCACTTTTTGGTCAATAAATCCAAACAGTGATAACTCTTGGTTCTCACTTACATATCCTTAACAAACTGGTTTGAATATTTGCTTCATATAGTTTTCTACCATATGGTACAAGATTAGGTTGAAAAACCTCTGACTTTTTGAGTCATGAGATTTTTTATTAAGAAAGTTCATGGTAACGGAGGGAAAAGTAACGGAGGGAAAATTGTACAAACAAGTAGAAGGTGCAGGATTTTACATCATTTGTCACTTTTTTCTTCCAAATACTTTAATATTACTTCAAAATGAAAGGAAACTATTTCTATAAAATATGTCAGTCCTTCCAAGCTAATTTTTATCATTTTAAATACATAAAAAAAATTAAAAAATCCTGTCCCTTCATCAACAGTTCAAAGATGGAATAACACAAGATATGATGAAATACATCCATTTATTTACATGATTTGCAGGTCTTTGAAATTTGGGAAATAATTTTTGTTCCATGTTTCATACATGGTCTGTTTAAAACATATGGAACTTTAGAACCAAAAATGGAACAGAAAAAAGGTCAACAGTTTCATAAACTAGAGTACATATGTATCTGTTCAATACATTTTATATCAGATGCATTAACTTGTATTTTTGGCCTTGTTGTTTACTTCTGCTTGACCGGACCATCATTGATCTGTTTAATCTGTTTTTTTTTTTTTTTTTTTTTTTTTTTTTTTTACTGAGCATTTTCTTAGTTAATAAAAACAAAACAAAACAAAAAAACAGAATCACTAAACATTATTTGTCCAATCAGGCACATTGTTACTATAATAAATAATTAATAAATTAATCATTTTATTTATATAGCACCTTTCAAGACACCCAAGGCACTTTACTGCTCATTAATCATTCACTCTGACGGAAACGAGGCCGTCAATCTGCACCATCTGTAACTCCAACCACCAACACACACACACCACTTTCACACTGGGTAATGTGGGTGACGTGTCTTGCCTAAGGACACAACAACAGGTTTTGACACTGGCGCCCCCCTGTGGCACCTGATTTTCCCAGTGGTCTCCCGTCCAAGTCCTGACCAGGCCCTTCCCTGCTGAATATCTGAAACCTGTCGGGATCAGGGTTTGTGGTCACATAAGGACTATACACTACAGACTGTGTATAGAAATGGACATAACGAACCTGCTGGCCTTCGTGTTCCAAACAGGAAGTGAGCATGGGCGCACTTCCGGCTCCATCAACTCTTTGCATTGAAAAATCATCTCTCCTCTCTTTGCAACTGCTGCAGTGAGCCTAATCATTGCATCATATTTTGTCCATGAATAAATTCCTATTTCTAGTTTGGAACTGACTCCAAATTCCCTCCTGTAACCGTAAGCCTCAGTGAGCTTCGTTTGACTGGAGCCGAATGCCGCGGGTGACGTCACACTCACACGGTCCACTTCTTCATACAGTTTATGGTTGTAACTGAGAATCATGGGAAACAAACAAACACACAAACAAACAAAACAAACAAACAAAAAATAACAGGGCCAGAGCACAGACCAGACTCGCCAAGAGAATCTGAATCATGTTTATTGTACTGAGTAACTCATATTTGATTAATTACCATTGTAAAGGTGTTATTTTGAACTTTGTGCACTAATAAATGGATTATGGTTTATGTTTTAACTGGACAACATCCAGTGCTGGGAAGGTGACTTTTAAAATGTAATCCCCTACAGATTACAGATTACAAACCCCAACATGTAGTTTGTAACGTAATCTATTAAAGTACTGACCGGTAAATCGAGAGCATCGCCTTTTGACTCAGCTCCTCTTCAACACAACGGTCCGATACAGCGACCACATCACTGCCGACGCTGCACCGATCCACCTGTCAATCTCACGCTCCGTCCTCCCCTCACTCCAGAACAAGACCCCGAGATACTTGAACTCCTCCACTTGAGGCAGGGACTCTCCACCCACCAGGAGAGAGCAAGACGCCTTTTTCCGGTCGAGAACCATATTGAACTCTGATGTATTTATACTGACAGAAGATGATGAACTTTTTGCCAGTTTTGTTTCATGTGGAAAGGCCCAGTCATTACAAAGATCTGAACCATAAACCAGATCAACAAATCTGCGATCTGACAGGTACACGACAGGCAGGTCCAGGGCAGGTCCAGGGCAGGTCCAGGGCAGGTCCAGGGCAGGTCCAGGGCAGGACAGGTCCAGGGCAGGTCCAGGGCAACATGTCTGTTTCTGGTGTATCTGTGTGGGTTTGTGGTCTAATAAACGACCAGGATCAGCTCACAGACGGGAGGAGTCGTTTATCAATGAGACTCACAGAGGTCGTCCTGCACAGAGCTTTGAAAAAGGTCAACGCAGGTCAAAAATAAAAATCCACAGAGTCATAATTTAGAACTGAAACTCAACTGTTAATCTTAAAAGTTATTTCTGGGGTGCGAGGCCTGCGACTTTTAACACAGAGTAGAATATGTTCCACAGAACAGTATTAAACTTTTTATATCTCCAAGAGGGAACGCCTCCAGGCCAAGTTACAGTTCAGATCTGTGTAGAGGCAAGCCCACACACAGATGGGCCCAGTCAAGCAGAAGTAAACAACAAGGCCAAAAATACAAGTTAATGCATCTGATATAAAAATGTATTGAACAGATACATATGTACTCTAGTTTATCAAACTGTTGACCTTTTTTCTGTACCATTTTTGGTTCTAAAGTTCCATATGTTTTAAACAGACCATGTATGAAACATGGAACAAAAATTATTTCCCAAATTTCAAAGACCTGAAAATCATGTAAATAAATGGATGTATTTCATCATATCTTGTGTTATTCCATCTTTGAACTGTTGATGAAGGGACAGGATTAAAAAAAAAAAGTAATTAAAATGATAAAAATTTGCTTGGAAGGACTGACATATTTTATAGAAATAGTTTCCTTTCATTTTGAAGTAATATTAAAGTATTCAGAAGAAAAAAGCAACAAATGATGTAAAATCCTGCACCTTCTACTTGTTTGCACAATTTTCCCTCCGTTACTTTTCCCTCCGTTACCATGACCCTTTATTAATAAAAAATCTCATGACTCAAAAAGTCAGAGGTTTTTCATCCTAATCTTGTACCATATGGTAGAAAACTATATGAAGCAAATATTCAAACCAGTTTGTTAAGGATATGTAAGTGAGAACCAAGAGTTATCACTGTTTGGATTTATTGACCAAAAAGTGCTTCATATTTCATTCCCTCTGTTACCAACATGAGTTTTTTTTTTAAATTTTTTGTCTTGAACTTGAAAGAATCTCACAGGTTTAACTTGACCCTGTTGGAGTGTAACTCTTTCCTACATTCTGATACTTTACTTATTTCAATAGTTCCTCTAGTTTCTGAATAAGAGACATTTGAATGTCAAAAATCTGCCCCCGTTTCCCTCCGTTACCACTTGACTGGACCCAGATGTTAAAGTATTCACAACCTGCGTAATGCCAAACTGTGCAACATTCAAGGGAAAGAAATAATTAAGGCCATGTTCAGACTGCAGGGCTTAACGCTCAATTTGGATTTTTTGGGGAAATCAGATGTTTTTTCGAGGTCGTTCACATTTCCAGTTAAATGTGACTTGTATGTGACTCCAGTGTGAACTTTAAACGGCCCAAAAGTGTCCCACATGTGACACTGGAGACACGACGACGTCACACTCAGCGAGCGTCTCTGTGTTTATGGAAGTCGCCTAAACTCTGGGCTTGTCTCCCAAAATCCGGTCCAGTTGTTGGTAAAATGGACAGGTTACGTGTCCATGACCACTTTGTTTGTCTGAGTCTTTCGTCTCCTTGTATTTGTCTCGCAGGCTCTTTATTTTTCATTGAGACCGGAGTCAGGACCATCTGTAGCCGCGCTCGGACATTTCTTGGCAATCATTTCAAAAACCGCCCAATTCCGATAAGACGCCTCCAAATACATCGATCCCCTTAAATAAGAATAAACTGTCTAACTTCACTTTCCCTCTTTTGACGAGACTCTGAGTCTGACGTGTGGGTGTCACATGTCAAAAGATCAGATACGTTTGGGTTTTAGGAGCACATATCCAAGTGTCCTGGGTCACATTCGAAAAAATCAGATATGTGTCATTCAGACTCATTAAAAGATCAGATACTGGAGCAAAGGGGCGAAAAAATCTGATTTGGGTCACTTGAGGCTAAAGGGCCGTTCACACCAAAGCATCAAAAAACACCTTGACGCCTCCATTTGGAGCCTTTGTATTTGAGTTTAGACGCCCCTGATGCTGGTCTTTTCCTGAACCAATGTCAGACCAGACTGAGACAGACTGTGTTTAGTGTTTTTATGACATAAAACATCAGCGGAGGAGATCGAGTCGACGACTGGAGTGAGTTTATATTTATACTCCACTAATGACACTGGATCAGTCCTGGTTTAGTCCCGGTCTAGTCCCGGTCTAGTCCTGGTCTAATACCGGTCTAATACCGGTCTAGTCCTGGTCTAATACCAGTCTGGTCCCAGTCTAGTCCTGGTCTAATATCGGTCTAATCATGGTCTTGTCCCGGTCTAGTCCTTGTTTAGTCCCAGTCTAGTCTCGGTCTAGTCCTTGTTTAGTCCCGGTCTATTCTTGGTCTAGTCCCGGTCTAGTCTCGGTCTAGTCTTGATCTAGTCCCTTTTTAGTCCCGGTCTAGTCCCGGTCTAATCATGGTCTTGTCCCGGTCTAGTCCTTGTTTAGTCCCAGTCTAGTCTCGGTCTAGTCCTGGTTTAGTCCCAGTCTAGTCTCGGTCTAGTCCTTGTTTAGTCCCGGTCTATTCTTGGTCTAGTCCCGGTCTAGTCCTGGTTTAGTCCCGGTCTATTCCAGGTCTAGTCCCGGTCTAGTCTCGGTCTAGTCTTGATCTAGTCCCTTTTTAGTCCCGGTCTAGTCCCGGTCTAATCATGGTCTAGTCCCGGTCTAGTCCTGGTTTAGTCCCGGTCTATTCCAGGTCTAGTCCTTGTTTAGTCCCAGTCTAGTCTCGGTGTAGTCCTGGTTTAGTCCCGGTCTAGTCTCGGTCTAGTCCCGGTCTAGTCTCGGTCTAGTCCTTGTTTAGTCCCGGTCTATTCTTGGTTTAGTCCCGGTCTAGTCTCGGTCCAGTCTCGATCTAGTCCTTTTTTAGTCCCGGTCTAGTCCCGGTCTAATCATGGTCTAGTCTCGGTCTAGTCCTTGTTTGGTCCCGGTCTATTCTCGGTCTAGTCTCGGTCTAGTCTCGATCTAGTCTCGCTCTAGTCCTTGTTTAGTCCTGGTCTAGTCCTTGTTTAGTCCTGGTCTAGTCCTGGTTTAGTCCTGGTCCGGTCCTGGTCTAGTCCTTGTTTGATCCTGGTCTGGTCCTGGTGTAGTCCTGGTCTGGTCCTGGTGTAGTCCTGGTCTGGTCCTGGTGTAGTCCTCGCGATCGTCTCGGTGATTGTGGCGTATATATTTATTCTCCGCTCATGTTTGTGTTTCTCGTTCTGGTTCTCGGGTTTTCCTTCCTGATAATAACGTCGCCGCGTCACGGGATACTCGTCCCTGATTGGTCGACGCGGCGTATCTGACTCGAAAATGTCAGCATTTTCAACTTCTTGACGCTGACGCCTTGGACGCGCCGCAAAAACGCAGGACGCTCTAGTCGCGCGTCCACACAAAGTTTATATAGAAACTGGACGCTTTTTGACGCTTTGGTGTGAACGGCCCTTAAAGGTTGTATGGAGGATTTGTTTTTTGTTCAAATTGTCAGTGAAAGTTTAAAATACCGTTACAGAGACGCAGCAGCTTTGTAATTATGATGACCAAAAAAAAAAAAGAATGAAAATCCATCAACTGTGAATGTGTTGAGGCCAGATAAACATCAGCCAATAGAAAACGAGGCTTCCTCATTTTCTATTGGCTGTTCGGTTGTCAATCAAACTTCCTACGTTTCTCGTCGGTGCGCGGGGGATTACACGGTTTACGCAGCGGTTCTTAGAGGCTTTTTCAAACCGTAGCTTCCTCGCATTTCGCACAAAGTTTGTGGCGATGTCGGACGAGAATCCACGAGCAGTTCGCCGCAAAAAAAAGTCAGTTTTTGAGTTCGCTGAAAGAAGAAGAGAAGGAGAAAAGGAGCGAAGACAAACTGAACTGATTCTTGGAGATTCCTTCCAGCGACGGCGCGACTGAAGCGGACGAAGGGTCTAAAGACTAAAGACGCGTCGGTCGATAAATTATTTCTAGTCAGGTCACTTCAACAGTAATTCTGAACCTGCACTGGATGTAAACAAGCGTGATTTCTAGAGTAAAGAGGCGTGCAGACCCTCCTCAGAAAAGTTACACAGTGTATCTTTAAACAGACAAATGTGATGTCATATATTTGAAAGTATCAGTGACAGTATGAGAGTATTTTATCTTTACACAAGTTTCCTTCGTGTATTCCTCTGCTCAGTGTGTACGTGTGGGCTGTGCCGTCACTGATAAAAGACTGATAAATGAACTAGGCCAAAGGTCAATATTAAATCAGTGCACGAAGCTTTAAAAACTCCCACTGTAAATCTTGTCTGTGATAAAGAAAAGTCAGAAAATAACAGAGATATTAACACAAAGAAACTCAGAAGAGGAAGAATTCATGGGTTTTTACTCGGCGGCGAGGGGACAGAGGCGCCGCTGCAGCTCTTAAAGGTTGTATAGAGGATTTTTTTTAAGGGAAGAGAAATACAGCGACAGTCCTTGTGCGCGTTCAGAATTACTGTTGAAGTTTCCTGTCTAGAAGTAATTCAGCGACCGACCCGTCAGTTTTTAGACGCTTTGTCTGCTTCGGTCGCGCCATTGCTGGACGAGATCTCCAAGAATCACCTCAGCGACCTCAAAAACGGACTTTCTTTTGCGGCGAACCGGTCGTGGATTCTCGTCCGCCTTCGCGACAAACTTTGTGCGAAATGCGAGGAAGCGACAGTTCGAAAAAGCCTCTAAGAACCGCTGCGTAAACCACATAATCCCCGCGCTCCGACGAGTCAGTTTACACTAGGGAGTTTGATTGACAACCTAACAGCCAATAGAAAATGAGGGGAGCCTCGTTTTCTTGGCTGATGTTTATCTGGCCTCAACACGTCCACAGTTGATAGATTTTTGTTCTTTTTTTTTTTGGTCATCATAATTACAAAGCTGCTGTCTCTGTAATGGTATTTTAATCTTTCACTGACAGTTTGAAACAAAAAAAAATCCTCCATACAACCTTTAACTGCCGAAGAACCACCGTCCAACGTCACGTATTTATTAAATCACACAAGTTACAGGAATAAATGGGCGGTTACATTTTTCACAGTAAAAAAACACAGAGAATAAAGGTGTGTATTGTGCATGTGTGTGTGTGTGTGTGTTGCTGAGGTGTAGGGAGGACTGTCCTTGGGGAAGATAACAGTTAATGAGAAGTTGGTTTTCCCATGAGAAACACACTTAGAGAAATACCCTTAAGACAAAAAAAACTCTTTAACATAAACCCAAACAGAAGAGTAAATCAGCCAGCGTCTCTATTTTTTAAGACGGCTTAGGTTACATGGAGTTGACACCAGTGTAATGCTGTTGTTTTACAAAGCATGCATGGAATCTATCTTACGCTATGGCATGTCAACATGGTTTGGTGACCTGTCAGTCAAACTTAAAGCACAGATTTTTACCTTGACTAAAAGAGCAGGTAAAATAATGGCAGTGGCCCCAAGCTCACTTCAGCAAATTTTTTGAGGAGACTGTGAGGAAGCTCGGCAGGAAGGTGATCAATGACCCAACCCATGTTCTTCACAGTCAGTTTGAGTTGATGCCATCAGGCAGAAGGTTCAGGGTCCCAAACTAAACTGAACAGATTCAAACATTCTTTTGTGCCACTAGCTGTTAATCTGCTAAACTCAGATAATGCAGTTAAAAATAATTATAAAAGGCTTAGGGATTGTGCAATCAAAACTGCACATAGGTGTAGGGAATGTGCCATTAAAGCTACACATAGGCTTAGGGAATGTGCAATAATTATAACTAAAACTGCACATAGGCTTAGGGAATGTGCAATAATTATAACTAAAACTGCACATAGGCTTAGGGAATGTGCAATAATTATAACTAATGCACATAGGCTAGGGAATGTGCAATAATTATAATTAAACTGAATAGGCTTAGGGAATGTGCAATAATTAATAGAACAGAAGAATGCAAGGGCCTGTTAAGGATAATTTAAGGGTCCTGTTGGTGCATCACTCGTGGTCATACTCGGTCTCATATTTACTTTGTTTTATGGTGTTTGTTTATGTGCTGCTTTGTGTTGTGTCGTCCTGTTTTTTTGATAAAACATGTTACCCCCCTGTCCCAAGACAAATTTCTCCCATGGGAGACAATAAAGGATTATCTTATCTTAAATGATTAATGAGACCGGCTCGAGCACAGGTTACACACTTTAAGTATGTGTAATATACTGAGTCGGCAAACTGGACTCTGAACTTTAAGCATGTTCCTCAACAACAGACCTGCAGTTGTTTCATTCACACATGTTACATCTCCAAAGCTCAAAAAAAAAAAAAACCCTGTGTCCTGTCAATCATCATATCATTGTTGCTCTGTCTTCCTATGAGCTCTTGTATAAAGCTATGATTTTATCTTTTATTAATTATATTTCTATTTTATTTTGAATTGTACATTTACATACTGTGTGTAATTATGTCTTATTTGACTGGTGTCCTGTGCTCTTTTTTTTTTTTGTTTAGTTCCGGGGAGTCAGACTCATTTTGGTCCAGATCAGAAAACTCATGTCATATAAACAGTGTTGGGGAGTAACAGATTACATGTACTGGAGTTATGTAATCAGAGTACAAATGATGAGTAACTGTATTCAGTTACAGTTGCTGTTTCAGTGAGTGGTAATTGGATTACAGTTACTTTGTTGAAATAAATGGATTACACAGACGGGATTTTACTGTTTTCACATTTTGGACTATACCCCCCCCCCTTTTTTTCCTTTTCTTTTTTCCGTAATTCCACTCATTGCCGGACACTAAACCAGGTCTAAACCAGGTCTAAAACCCAGTCTAAAACCAGGTCTAAACCAGGTCTAAACCAGGACTAAAACCAGGTCTAAAACCCAGTCTAAAACCAGGTCTAAACCAGGACTAAAACCAGGTCTAAAACCCAGTCTAAAACTAGGTCTAAACCAGGTCTAAACCAGGACTAAAGCCAGGACTAAAACCAGGTCTAAACCAGGACTAAAACAGGATTTAACAGGACTAAACCAGGTCTAAACCAGGTCTAAAACCAGGTCTAAAACCAGGTCTAAACCAGGACTAAAACAGGATTTAACAGGACTAAACCAGGACTAAAACCAGGTCTAAACCAGGTCTAAAACCAGGTCTAAAACCCAGTCTAAAAGCAGGTCTAAACCAGGACTAAAACAGGATTTAACAGGACTAAATCCTGCTGTGTGGACGTGTCTCCTCTTCTTCTATCAATAATATTTTTAATTTGGTTCAGTAAAGTCTGGGGTTTTTATTTTCTTTTATCAGACAA
Source organism: Boleophthalmus pectinirostris (assembly GCF_026225935.1). NCBI lineage: Eukaryota > Metazoa > Chordata > Actinopteri > Gobiiformes > Gobiidae > Boleophthalmus > Boleophthalmus pectinirostris. Next base: position 37,886,178 of record NW_026571018.1, read on the forward strand.
AACATCTTAAGTGAAGATTTCCTCGTCTTTGCTTCTCTACAGCAAATCAAGTATCTTTGTTGTTATGTCATGTGAGTGTGAGCTGCTGTGTCCAAATCGTTTCCATTGTGGATCAATAAAGTTTGTCTATGTTTAAAATTCTCTGTTCCACCTTGTGATGTCATGAAGCGGTAGTTTTCAAGTTAACAGCAACTTTTACCTAAATTCCTGGGCTAAAATCCTCCTGAATGGTTCTAGTGAAGGGTTATGGAGTTTAAAAACACAGTGGAGCACTTCCTGTATCACCACGTGACATCACGAGGTGGAAGAGTGTTTTCTGTTTAACTGAAGAGCTCAAACTGGATTTACCAACTTAAGACTCTTGCTCCTCACGGACTGAATGTAGATTTTGACCTAAGATGCTTTTTGTGATTCAAACTGTTTTTGTATTTAATAGAATGTTTGTTTGTTTGTTTGTTTTTTTTAATGTAAATGTCAAATGTTTTGTCTTGTTGCAGCCTGGGCTGATCTCACCGCGCATTTTGTAAACTGATCTGAAAAATGATCTGGCGAAGGATTTTTTGCTGAAACATAATTTCAAAATAATAATAAAAAAAAGCTTCTGGACATCAGCCACCTCGATGTGCTTTGCATTTTTTCACTTTTATGAGACAAGAACTTTCATCAATATGCAGAGTTTGTGTGTTAAACATGTGTGAATCAATCAAACAAACAAACAAACAAACAAACAAACAAACAAACAAACAAACAAACAAACAAACAAGTTCAGACCAGCTGCTCTGCACAAACTCTGCTCAACTGTTTAAAGGAGCTTCAGGGATGGACAGTGTTGGGGAGTAACAGATTACATGTACCAGAGTTACGTAATCAGAGTACAAATTATGAGTAACTGTATTCAGTTACAGTTACTGTTTCAGTGAGTGGTAATTGGATTACAGTTACTTGGCTGAAATAAATGGATTACACAGAGGGATTTTCCTGTTTTCACATTTTTGCTATATCCCTTTTTTGTTTTAGTTTTTTTTGTTTTTTTTTCAGTAATTCATTGCCGGACACTAAACCAGGTCTAAACCAGGACTAAACCAGGTAAACTAAGGTCTGAAAAACTAGGTCCAGGAAACCAGGTCTAAAACCAGGTCTAAATCAGGACTAAACCAGGACTAAACTAAACCAGGTCTAAACCAGGTCTAAACTAACTAAACCAGGACTAAACCAGGTCTAAACTAAACTAAACCAGGTCTAAACCAGGAAACTTAAACCAGGTCCAGGTCTAAACAAAGGTCTAAATCAGGACTAAATTTAACAGGAAAGACTAAATCCTGCCACACTGACCGTGTCTCCTGCTCTTCAATCAATAATTTAATTTGGTTCAGTAAAGTCTGGGCTTTTTATTTTCTTTTAGCAGATAAAACATCTTAAGTGAAGATTTCCTCGTCTTTGCTTCTCTACAGCAAATCAAGTAATCCAAAGTATTCAGATTACATTACTCACTTTAAGTAATTTAATGGATTACGTTACAAACTACATTTTGGGGTGTGTAATCTGTAATCTGTAGGGGATTACATTTTAAAAGTCACCTTCCCGACACTGGGGAGGGATGCACTCAAACCTTCTGAGTTTAAATAAGTGTGTGGTTGTTCTGATCTCTTGATGAGCTGTGACTCTCTTAACTCCGATGAAAAAGCGTTTTCTAAAAATCTTGGTGTCATTTTTTATTGCAATTTAAAATCTGAGAAGCAAATAAGATCAATCAAGTTTTATCAGTTTAGGGTTTTAAGCAAAATCAAATCGTACATTCCAGGTTTGCACTTTGAAAAGGTCGTTCATGCATTTGTGTCCTCGTGACTCGATTACTGTAACTCTGCCGTGTCTCCCTGTACATTTTAGAATCCATTTTATATTCTAATGATTGTCAGTGTTGGGAAGGTGACTTTTAAAATGTAATCCCCTACAGATTACAGATTACACACCCCAAAATGTAGTTTGTAACATAATCCACTAAATTACTTAAAGTGAGTAATGTAATCTGAATACTTTGGATTACTTGATTTGCTGTAGAGAAACAAAGACGAGGAAATCTTCACATAAGATGTTTTGTCTGATAAAAGAAAATAAAAAGTCCCAGAACTTTACTGAACCAAATTAAAAATATTATTGATAGAAGAAGAAGAGACACAGTCCACATGGCAGGATTTGGTCCTGTTAAATCCTGTTTTAGTCCTGGTTTTAGACCTGGTTTTAGACCTGGTTTAGTCCTGGTTTAGACCTGGTTTAGACCTGGTTTAGACCTGGTTTTAGTCCTTGTTTAGATCTGGTTTTAGTCCTGGTTTAGTCCTGATTTTAGTCCTTGTTTAGAACTAGGTTTAGACCTGGTTTGGACCTGTTTTAGTCCTGGTCTAGACCTGGTTTTAGTCCTGGTTTAGCCCAAAATGTGAAAACAGGAAAATACCACCATGTAATCCATTTATTTCAACAAAGTAACTGTAATCCAATTACCACTCACTGAAACAGTAACTGTAACCGAATACAGTTACTCATCATTTGATGATGAATGATCAATTATTGATTAATCGACTAATCATGCCCATCCCTAGTTCAGGACCAGCGTCTTCTAGTAGAGCTGGAAGATGAACTGAAATCAGCAAATGAAAATCCTGCAAGTTTTAAAGTATCGTAAACAACATCCACAAACAACAAAATGTGTTATTGTGAATAAAAACCTCAGGCCTGTAGTTTTATCTGTGCAAACCTGCTCTGAAATGGGATTTTTGTATTAGTTTGTTGATTATTTATTTATTTTTTTTCTTTTGTTGATTCTTCTGGACAAGTTGAAATTGCAAACTTTTAACAGAACGCATTTTATGAAAACATTTCTCAAATCGTTCAGCACTAGTATTGCTCAAAGACACAACAACAGACAGTTATTATGCCTTCATTAAACTGTTCCTGGCATCTCACTCGTGTTTGTGTTTTAATTGTTTACCATATTTTCATGGTCACCTGTCTGGGATTTTTGTTAAATTTTGCATCTGTTTTTGGCGGCTCAAACGGGGGATGGTAAAGTACCCAAAAAGTCCTGCTGAAATAAACTTCCTCCATTGAAGTGTGTTTAATATTTCACTCAAACTGTGGTTCACACTGCGCCGCTCAGAAGAGGAAGTGCCTGTCACGGCCAACGTACACTCGAGCTATTTCTGATCAGAGGTCATACATCTCACAACACTGTTCTGTTTTAAAGAGAAGATCTGCAAAAGCAAACAGGGGCCGTTTGAAAAAGTCACAGACGTGTGCAGTTTACTCTTTGTACAGACATTAAAGTATTATTACTGCTGTTGAAATGTGTCATCCCAAAAA
>NW_026571018.1:37899531-37917031 GCF_026225935.1 Boleophthalmus pectinirostris
ATTGTTTTTATTATTTTATTTTATTTTTTTGGTACTGCTTTTATGTCTTGATTTTGTTGATTTTGTTCATTGATTTTATTGTTATTATTTTCTTTATTTATTCTGTTGGTTTCCTTGTGGTTGAAACATAATTCTGTTTATTTTTTTTTAGAAGTGGGGTGTTTTTATTGCTATGTGAAGCACTTTGGGAACTGTTTTGTTTATAAAATGCGCTATACAAATAAAGTTGGATTGGATTGGATAGACGAGTCTACACCCACGGACCACTGAGGCCACACGGGAATAGAAAAGAAAGTACCACCATTTAATGCTGAAAATCACTTTCTACTGTCGGAATAAGGAGTGTTTTTATCATTTTTGAGTATCAGGTGTGTTCCTTGGTATCAAAATGGAGCTCAGTTTTACTTCGGTGACACTGATCGCGTTAGAGCCGCAGCTAATGAGTATTTTAGTGGTTAAATTTTTTATTAGTCAGACGATTACTGCTATTGTACATCGTGTAAAACTTTATAAATAATGGAAGTCTGAAAGCGTCTGTATAAAGAATGTGCACTTTATTGAGAAAAATCAGAAGTAGTTTATTTCTTTTCGACATTTTCACTGAATGATGTTGCTGTCTGTGTTATATAAGATCTTTACATATGTGCTTTAAAGCCTGTCCAGATAACAATACGATTATGAAAACACAACTAGAGACGGAGACACGCCTTACACCTGCTTCCACTGAAACGAAACTTATAAATGCTCCGTATCACTTTTCTGGTGCAAGTCTAAGGAGAAAGTGATTTACTACATCACTTTTGCATATGGGTCCGGTCAAGAGGAAATGGAGGGAAACAGGGGCAGATTTTTGACATTCAAATGTCTCTTATTCAGAAACTAGAGGGACTATTGAAATAAGTAAAGTATCAGAATGTAGGAAAGAGTTACACTCCAACAGGGTCAAGTTAAACCTGTGATATTCTTTCAAGTTCAAGACAAAAAAATTAAAAAACTCATGTCGGTAACGGAGGGAATGAAATATGCAGCACTTTTTGGTCAATAAATCCAAACAGTGATAACTCTTGGTTCTCACTTACATATCCTTAACAAACTGGTTTGAATATTTGCTTCATATAGTTTTCTACCATATGGTACAAGATTAGGATGAAAAACCTCTTACTTTTTGACTCATGAGATTTTTTATTAAGAAAGTTCATGGTAACGGAGGGAAAAGTAACGGAGGGAAAATTGTGCAAACAAGTAGAAGGTGCAGGATTTTACATCATTTGTCTCTTTTTTCTTCCAAATACTTTAATATTACTTCAAAATGAAAGGAAACTATTTCTATAAAATATGTCAGTCCTTCCAAGCAAAATTTTTATCATTTTAAATATATATTTTTTTTAAAAAATCATGTACCTTCATCAACAGTTCAAAGATGATGAAATACATCCATTTATTTACATGATTTTTGGGTCTTTGAAATTTGGGAAATCATTTTTGTTCCATGTTTCATACATGGTCTGTTTAAAACGTATGGAACTTTAGAACCAAAAAGTGGAACAGAAAAAAGGTGAACAGTTTCATAAACTAGAGTACATATGTATCTGTTCAATACATTTTTATATCAGATGCATTAACTTGAACTTTTTGGCCTTGTTGTTTACTTCTGCTTGACTGGGCCCATTTATTCAATTCTAAAACACCTTATAAAACATGACTTCAGACTGTGAGTGGGGGGTCGCCTCTCCACAGATCTGACCTGTTACTTGACCAGACAGGTTAGGGTTAGGCTTACTCTCCATCTAAAAACTTACACAGTAAATCTTAAGTCATTTATAACACCGACTGAAACCATTCCATTGCTCCACCTTGTGATGTCACGAGGTAGTTTTAAGTTAACAGCTCCTTTTTACCTTTTGTTTAGTAGATAGTGGAAATTGTAGGGAATTCTATAATCTCCAAATGATTAGTGAAGGTGTGTGGAGTTTAAAAACACAATAAAGGCCCTTCATGTATTACCACATGACATCACAAGGTGGATCATCGTAAATCATTTTAAATATGCAGGGTGTGTGTGAATGAAAAACAAAACACAACTGCTGCTCTGTTTGTGATGAGGAAACTCCATTACAAAAGAGATGATGAAACAGCATAATCTGAGTCCTTTAATTGTTGATAATATTTTAAATATGGACGATGTAACTTTTGTGGTGGAGGGTGTGCCACCTGCAAACTACACATCTTGTCATTGTTCGATTCATGTTTTATTGCCAAAAAATATCCTGTAAAACATGCATGCTTAATAGGCTGCATCATTTGCCCCAATGTCAGAAATTCAACTTGTCCCCAGTTTTAAATGTGACAATAAATAAAAGAAAATCTGTGGAATATTTGCTCAATTGAATAAAATCTACTGGATCCACGGAGCCTCTTAAATTCCATCCTAAGGCTCAAGTAACTTTAAAAATATCCATTTAGGGCTATTACGCATCATTTGATACCAATTTTATATATCTCTGTCTGCACAACTTTCTAAGATATGACCACAAAGTGCCAAGATGAAATGAGAGATTTATAGTTTGTTCTTTTTGTAGTGAGCCTGATTCATCAGCCGGTTTCACTTTGTAAAAATCTATTGTATTTTAAGTCCTGACCTAGTTGCTGGAGAGAAATGAAATTGAGCACTAGGTGGCGCCAGACTGGCTACTGATCATAGACTGTATAAAAAAGTGGAGTGCAACACCTGGCCTGATTCATCAGCTGGTTTCACTTCGTACAAACTGTTTGACCTCGCAGCATTGGGATTTGTTTGTTTGACGGTAGACGGGTACTTTTTTTCATTTAACCAACCGCTGCTATTTGATTTGTATGTAATGCCCCACTAACAGGGCTAACTGGTTTATTAAGCTTTTCCCAAATCCTGTAGGAAGAAGGACAATAACGTCTTTCTCCTTGATAAAATTCACCAAACATTCACTTTGTTCCGGTTTTAAATCCTCGATCTCAGGAATCGTTGACAACACAGAATATATGATGTTTTTGCAAACTGTCTAGTGTATTTTGATTCCTGATCTAGATTGCTGGAGAGAACTTAAATTGAGTGGAGGCACTAGGGGGCGTCAGCCTGGATATGTGACATCACCCAGAGCATCCCAGTGGCTCAGGGTTTAGTAAACCCAAGTTTCCAGAAAGGATAAAGATATTAAAGAAAAAACAGATGTTTCAGCTCAGATTTAAGGCCACAGGCACTAAACTCAAGAGGCTTGATGGACCCAGTAGACATCAACAGAATTTGATGAAATTTCTCACAGAAGATTACTTTGGCAAGTGTAAAAAACAATACTAGATACAGATTGGTTTTCAGACATTTTTCAAAGAGTTGGAGAAATGATTCTCCCTAATGTTTACAGTGAACTGCATCACCGCTCCATAGATCTGACCTGTGACTGGGTCTGGTGCTGTCACCTCCGTGTCTCCATGATGAAGAGAGATAAGTTTAAAGGTCAAGGACACTATTTTCTGATCTACTCTATGTTATAATATTGTTTCCTCACCACAAACAGACCTGGAGTTGTTTTGTTTCATTCACACGTTTAACACACAAACCTGCACATTTAGGCTCATTTCTCTCAAACAAAACACTCTGTTCCACCTTGTGATGTCATGTGATAATGTGGCCTTGTCAAAGCCTGATCCCGTCACATCTCAGGAGCTCAGAGGCCGGATCTGGTTAGTTCTTGGATGGGAGACACTGGGAAAATCAGGAGCCACAGGGGGGCGCCACTCACAAAAACTGCTGTTGTGTCCTTAGGCAAGACACTTCACCCACACTGCCTAGTATGAAAGTGGTGTGTGTGTGAGTGATGGTGGGACTGATAATGCAGATTGGCCTCAAAAAAAAATAAATACAGGAAGTGCTTGACTGTGTGTTTTTAAACTTGATACACTTTCACTAGAATCATTTGGATCATTTCAGCTCTAGAATTTGCAATCTCTTCTGAACTAAAATGAAAGGGGGCTGTTAACTTGTGTACCTGTTAACTACCACTTCATGACGTCACAAGGTGCAACAGAGCAACAGACTAATAATAAAAGAGTTACTCAAACATGTGTGAATGAAACAAAACACAACTCCACATCTGTTTTTGAGGAGAGGACGTTATAATATAAACACGAGCTCGCACGAGACAGTTTTGCGTAATACAGCACCTTTAATGCCACACGTTTACATGTCCACGAGGTGAAGTAAAAGCTACGCAGTGCAGCTTTAACAGCGCTGTCGTGCTCCGCGCTGTTTGTTTATCATTCGTGCTCAGGGCCGGAGCGGCGGGTGATGTAATCCCAGCCACACATGGAGGCTGTGGGAAACTCCGCTGTCAGAGTGGACACCTCACAGTCCTTTTTGGGACTTCCCATGCGCGCCTCCGTCCACGTGACACGCGGAGGGGAGGGGTGGGAGGGCGTGAGCGTGCCTCGAGGAGCGCGCGGGCGGAGAGAAGGAAAGAGGGAGGAGGAGGAGGAGAGGGGAGGAGAGGGAGGGGTAAGGAAAGGGAAAAGCTAGGGACGTTTCCAGTGGAGTTTTTCACCTGGTCCATCAAATCTCCGGAGTTTCCCAGACTTAAAATTTGGGATTCTGGGGGGAATATCGAGTCTTTACATGGATTGCCGCAGGAAAAAACTTATTAGGCCCATTTGTTTGTTTGTCATGATGAAATACACACTTATGCTGTTGCGTAATCTGACCTCAGCGCTTAAGTAGGCGCCATGCACAATCACTATTGTCACCAGTCTTTTACAGTAGCTTTGCACTGTGGGAGACAATCGTTTCATTAATAACTTCGACCCCCAAAGGCATTTTGAGTCATCGGGCGGATTTTACGCGTCATAAAGCGTGGGCCAACATTGATTGATTGTTTTTTTTAATTTTTTATTTCGAGTTTGAGCCACGACAAAAACAATAATCATACACAGAGAAGGAGTGGGTAGAAGATAAAGCTCATAAGAAACCAAACCTGTCAAAAATGAATACATTAATCACGGAACTTTACAAATATTTACATACAGCAAAAAAAAAAAAAAAAAAAAAAGTCATACTATGGTTGTACAAACTAATAATAATCGCAAAGAATGCACATCAGCGTATCGATCGTTTATAATCGAAAGCAAAATGAAAAATGTAAGGATTTTTTTGTTTTTGTTTAGAGTCGTACAAACTAATAATAATGTTTACGAAGCCACAAAAGTTGATCGTTTATGATGTAAGCAGCTTTTTTCAACATTCACATTAATATTTCAAGATTCACCGAGGAACGTGCATGAACCTGAACACACCACTGCGTCATTACAGGCCCACTTCTGCCCCACGTTTCATTATAAGCAAGAAAATAAGAAGATACCGACTTATCAATATGTTGGGTTCATTTTCTGGCTTCCGTTTTTAATTCGATCCATGGTGACCCACTTGTGACCGCTTTAACCTCTGAGGCATGACGTCAAAAGTTTCTATCTCGACAGACACCAAACTGGACCAAGCGAGAGGTATTCTAGGTATTTTTGAGTTACAAAACCACCTGTAATTCATTAAATGTAAAGTAGAGTTGTTTTGTCATACCAGAGCAATGACACACTCCAACACAACAGTTACATGATGCACCTTTAAGCCTTCTGCATTCGCCCTCATATTCTTGACCCACATTCACAGCGCGCCTTTTAAGTTTGTTGCATGGACATAAAGTGCACCAGACTGTGACCGGACGCCCCTTTTTACCCGGGACAGTCCCAGTTTTGAGTCCTGCGTCCTCTGTCCCAGCGGATTTATCCAAAACCATTGATTTGTCGGAGTCTTATACAAAAAAAATCTCCCTATTTTTGACCAATTTGACGCCTGCCAACAGTAAAGAGAGGCATAAATTGTGATTTGTTTGTGTAAAATACAGAAAAGCTGCTTAAAAATAACCAAAACACAAAGAAAATGTGACTGTACTGACTGAAATGTAAGTCATGAATTGGCCAAGTGCAGAACAGTTTTCCTTAAATAACTTGTTTCACAATTTTTATTATTCTCTAACCATGACGAACCAGCTTTGAATGACATATTATTATGATTGGATCACATTTGTTATTAGTCAACACTGGAGATACTTGTGCGTGTTTATTAAGGCGTATAATGTTATTAACTCATTCTTTTTATAGGTTGGAGTGCGTTGCAAACAATTGAATAACCCTTTTATTCACGCTCCAGTTCACCTAAATCCTCAAGCTGAGTGCAGCTATTTCCTGAAAACACTTGCCACTTCTGCAGCTCTCAGACTATGCTGTGCATGCTGCAGCCGAGCGCGGTGCTCACGCGCCCCCAGCGGTGATAAAAAAGCACTACAGCATTTCCCGTAAAAGGTCGACTTCACCAACAGCGCTGTTTACAAAGGCCCGGTCATGCGCGACGCTGAAGCTGCTCCTCCAGCCTCTATCTGCACTTTTTTATGGACAGAGGTTCACATTCTGGGAAATAAGATCATGTATAATAAAATGGTTGGTTAGCTAGTGATAAAACTTTGCACCCCTCGTGTTTTTAGTATTTATTTATTTAGTTTTGGCAGAGAATGAAACAGCAGGTTAGTGACCAAGTGACAGCACAGCCCATTTCAAGAAGCAACTTTTGTTTTTAAGCTCTTTTTGCATGTTTTCCAAGCATATTTTAATCAATATTTGCAACTACTACTACTACTAGCCTGCTACTACTACTACTACTACTACTACTGCTGCTGCTACTACTACTATTACTACTACTACTACTTTTAGTGACAGCACAGCCCGTTTCAAGAGACAACTTGTGATTTTAAGCTCTTTTTGCATGTTTTCCAAGCATATTTTAATCAATATTTGCAACTACAACTACTATTACTACTACTACTACTACTACTACTACTACTACTACTACTACTACTGAGTGACAGCACAGCCCATTTAAAGAGAGAACCTGTTATTCTGAGCTGTTTTTGCATGTTTTCCAAGCATATTTTAATCAATATTTGCAGCTACTACTACTATTACTACTACTACTACTACTACTACTACTACTACTACTACTACTACTACTACTACTACAACTATGCAACAATATAAGTTATTCTACTATGTTACAGTGGTATGTATTCTTATGCATGAACAAAGTTTCAAGAAAACGTTAAAGAAATATACTGGAGATGTTACATGATCATATTGAGTCAATATTCATTCACTGTAGTGTGTTGTATGTTTTAGTGCACATACAGTATGATATAGTGTAACGTTTAGAGTTATTATAATGTAGATTTATTGGAATAGTAACGCGCATCCAAAAAATAAATAGACAAAATAGATAAAGCACACAATAGACATCATATTTACAGAGTGCAGTCATTCGTAATAGTTCAGTTTGCTAAAAAAAACAAAACAAAACGCACGTACCAGTTTGTTTTCATTCATCTTCTTTAATGTATGCATGCAAAGCTTATTTTAATGCACATTTCAAGTCTTACAGTCGTATTTGGGCGACACTAAATTCATGCACATTAATGATTGAAAAACGCACCGTAATATTTGCACATTACAATCCAAATAGTAAAGTTTATAGCTAGTATAGTTCATGACTTGCGTGGGTGTACGTGCCGCCACTGCCCTCCTGCAAACTGCCTCCCCTGCCTGCCTTCCGTCTTCTTCTCACCAGCATGATTTCCCGTAAACGTCTAGAGCGCCGACGAGCTGAGCTGCCCCACTGCGCATGCCCGGCTGCTGTGCGCTCCAGCAGCGGGGATTACCCATTTCCCGGTATATATGAACAGCGGCAGAGTGCGTCTCCTTCAGAGCGAGATTCGAACTCTTGGACGATACACAAGAAGCGACTCTCCCCTGCTCACCACTACACAACCAAACACACGGACTATTGCTACTTATTTTCCTCGTGGATCATAACCAAGCGAAGTCTGTAAGTAGCTCAAAGCGGTTTTATTTGAACTTTTACGCATGCGTTTTGCTTACTTTAATATTTTTGACCAGTTTAACTACCTGATACGCTACTGCACTAACTAAAAAAAAAACGGATTCTTACGCATAGCTGTGCCATAAACGAACGCTTTAATGCACTTCTGTACATTGTAGTTTAGACAAATACGCGTCCAGCTCCACTTCTGGTCACCTGTTGTGCTTCTGGCGCAGTGACCTCTCTTTACGCGCCTGTTGTAATTCTATCTAGAGCAGCAAAAGAGGAGTGGTCGTCTCTTATCTCCCCCTGGCACGCAGACCCTTCATTGACGATTAATGTGCTTTTTTTTTTTTGCTTTTTTTTTTTTTGCAGGACAAAATGCCAGTTTCAAGAATGAGAATGCGCCCATGGCTGGAGAAAATGATCGACTCCAATACAGTTCCCGGGCTACACTGGGTTGACAAAGTAAGGACTGTCTTATGTGTGCAGGTTTAGTCCTGGTTTAGTCCTGGTTTAGGTTTAGACCTCATCTGATTCAGTCCGGGTCTGATCTTGAGCCATGTCGCTTTAGTCCTGCTTTACGGTTTTAGGGTGCAACATATTGAACATGCTCTGAGGATGTGGTTTGGTGCAATTTGATTTTTCTTCAAGAGGTGTTTACTAATCAAGATGTGAACTGGCGCGGATTTCCGGCAACAGGCACCACACTGAAGTTACTATTTTCCAAAAGCAGCAACTAGATCATGATACAGGAAAACACTGCATGCTCATTTCATCTAGTTTAGGATGGAGCAGGGAAGGGCATCTGGTTTAATCTTCTGTTTAACTTGTGTTTTCAGGACAGGACCATGTTCTCCATTCCCTGGAAGCACGCGGCGAGACACGGCTGGGAGTTGGACAAAGACGCATCGCTTTTCAAAGAGTGGGCCATCCACACAGGTAACAATCCATACACTACTAATACTTTTACTACTGCTAAAGGACAAAAGCTTAAATCATCAGCTCATTTGTTTAGAAACATAAAAGGTGAAGAGCAAGAGAACTAAGATCTAAAATGAAATGACATGACTTCAAAATAATACTGCTCACTAAAACAACAAATACTTTTAAAAACAAATATCTTGTATTCAACCATGATTTATTATGTTTACACTCAAAAACAGGAACTAAACCTGGTCTACCTTAGCCTTAACCTAAAACTGTTGTGTCGTTTTTTTTACAGGTAAATATGTGCAGGGCCAGACGAGCGACCCCAAAACCTGGAAAGCAAACTTCCGCTGTGCGATGAACTCTCTCCCTGACATCGAGGAGGTCAAAGACAAAAGCGTCAACAAAGGTCACCAGGCCGTGCGGGTGTTCAAGCTGCTGCCGGTCACCCTCAAAGGCAGAGGTGAGAAACAACACAGGAAATCAACACCTCCACTCACAACATCCTTTCAGTAATTCTGCTTAGTTGAAGTTAAGTCCTAATTTAGTCCTGTTTGAGTCCATGTTTAGTATGTCAAGAACAATGGACTTGAATTGTTGCAGTAGAAGTACTATTAGTAGTTGTAGTAGAAGCAGCAGCAGTAATAGTAGTAGTAGTAGTAGTAGTAGTAGCAGTGGGTAATTCCCAAAGTTTATATTTTTTATTATATTTAACATTTATTCTGTTAAATATTTTATTATTTAACAGAATTTAAAATTTCAGTATTAGTAGTAGTACACTAGTAGTAGTAGTAGTAGTACACTAGTAGTAGTAGCAGTAGTAATAGCAGTAGCGGTAGTAGCAGCAGGAGCAGTAGTAGTAATAGTAGTAGTAGTAGTAGGTAATTCCCAATGTTTATATTTTTTATTTTGGCAGCATTTAGAATTTCAGTAGTAGTAGTAAAAGTAGTACTAGTAGTAGTGCTGTTTGTAGTAGTAGTAGTAGCAGTAGTTGTAGCAGCAGCAGTAGTAGTAATAGTTGTAGTAGTAGTAGGTAATTCTCAATGTTTATATTTTTATTATGGCAGGATTTCAGTAGTAGTAGTACTGGTTGTAGTAGTCGTAGTATCGGTTACAGCAGTATTTGGGTCATTGTAGTAGTAGCAGCACCACCAACAGACGTATTCATAGTAGCAGTAGTAGTAGTAGTAGTAGTAGTAGTATTTCTCTAACCATTGCATGTTTATTTGCACAGAGAAGAGAAACAGAATAGCCAAACGGAGGAGGAATACCAAAGTGAAATGTGAGGAGGAGTCGAGCGACAGCGACTGCGTGCCCTCCCCAATGCAGAGCACACACATCCCCTCCCCACAGGACAGCCGGGTGGACAGTACCATGCAGCCAGAGCCTCACGGTGAGCCACTGCACCCTCAAACCTCACCAAAGCATGAGCATAGTACTTACAGCTTAGAGTAGACATGGAGAGATGAAGTAGTATTAATAAAACAATCACAAATAAAATAATTGTTCTGTTTTTGTCCAGTCCCTGAACTCCCTGACTGGATGACGTTGGACACTGGTTTCACTCGGCATTTCGAAGTCTCACCAAGTCACAGCACATTAGGTAAGTTACCAACAGAATTATCAGCAGTTAATCATTAGAGGGAGATTGCAGTAATTTTAAAGCAAAATCTATATCTCGTATTTATAATCCTTCTCTTCTCTCTCCTCCTCCTCCTCCTCTTCTTCGCTTCAGGCCCAGAGGACGACGACATCATCGAGGTGAGCATTCATGACTTTTTTGTTTGCATTTCATTGTCAGGATACCCATGTGTGTCTTAAACTCGCTTGTTAGATTGATGCAAAAAAAAAAAACAAATATTATTCTTAAGTAATTCGGTGTTTATTTCTGCTCAGATTTGCGCGCAGTGGGAGAGAGAGAGGCTGTCCTGGATGCCAAGCGGTCTAAGCAACAATGGGTTCCTGACCAATGAACCGCAATGCACAAGTCCAGGAAGTCAGTACAGCGAATCGTCTTCAGGTAAACGAGAAATACCTTCACCGTGGCGGCACTGGGACTAAACCGGGACTAAGCCAGGACTAGACCAAGACTGCGCAAAGTCTAGAAAAACACTAAACCAAGACCAGAGCAGGACGAAAGCAGGACTAGAGCAGACTTAAACCAGGACACATCACGCAGGAGGAAAGCTGGACAGTCACAGGACTAAACCAGGACTAAACCAGGACTAGAACAGGACTACACCAGGTCTAAATAATTCTTTCTCACAGTGTAGCGACAATAACTTGTGCAGCTTTTGTAGTTGCTGCATTAAAGTCAGTAATGCCAAGACTAAATCAGAACCAAACCAGGACTACAGGAGGACTAGAACAGGGCTAGAACAGGACTAAACCGGGACTAAACCAGGACTCAAGCGTGGCTAAAGCAGGGACTAAAGTGTGGACTAAATCGAGGACTAAAGCAGGACTACGAGAGAACTAGAAGAGGGTTTGAACACGACTAAACCAGGGACTAAGCCAGGATTAAACCAGATCTAAACCAGGACCAGAAAAGGACTAAACCAGGTCTAGACATTGCTTCTTTGCAGAGAGTGTAGCAAAAATAAGCCATGCATTTCTGTCAGCGTCAGAAGCGCGCGGGGATGTATGTGGTTTTGCCGTTGCAGTTGTCAGGTACAACCCGTTTCACAGATTCACATCCTGATGTGTCTTTGTTTTTCTCTACAGCCGACGAGTTTGATGAACACCCAAAGTACACAACCCTCGGCACCACCTTCCTGTCAAACGACTACAGCTTCACCCCCTTTTCTCTCTTCTGAGGCCAAGTAAAGATGCACTTTGGGACTTTTTTTTCTCGGACTATTTAAAAAGAGCTTCGACCATTACTCTGAATAAGCACCGCTCTGGTTTAATTTCTGTGAAGATGGTGACGACAGCGTGTTCAGTATATGTACTACGGTTGAAATCATTTGAATTCACAATATTGTCATTTTGCACTGTAGTGTAGATTTGTTTACCACTGCAAGATACTCACGATTACAGTCAGGAAATTAAAATAAAACTAAAATAAGTCAAAAAGTAAATGTCAAAGAAGTCAAATCTTATACCTGTTAACTGATGCTAGACTAAATATTGTGAATTCATTTGCACTTTGTGTAAACTGCCTTTTCTGGAAGCTGTGACCCAAAAAGTACAGTACATATGTAGCATGTCTTATACACTGGAAGTAGAAATGATTACGTTCATAATTAATAGCCGATGTGATTTTAGCAATGATGTCATTTTATAACTAAGCCATTGTAATCGCTCAATAACACCATGTGAAGGATTCAATATCCGTTATAGGTTTTACAATACACCAGTGGTTTTCAAACCGAAATATGGGACACAAGGCAAAATTATGGTGAAAGTCCAACTGTACAAGGACTAAACTAGGTCAAATCTAGAAAGTATGAAGTATAAAGCGAAAACTAAGCTACACTAAACCAAGATCTAAACCGGAATTAATCACCTTCACTTGAGGTGGTAAAGGTGCCGAAATGTTGATTCAAAGCAGTCTCTAAAGGATGTGAAATTGTGGCACACGTCGTACACTGAAAACCATTGCTGTATTTGTCTCAGGTCTGTTGTGTGACGAATGCTCGACTCAACTAACTGTACATAGACTTGTAAATATTGTAAGTATATAGTTTATTTGTACTGAATAAATGTTTTTTGGAATATAACGTGGTCTCTTGAGTTCATGCAAGGCCGGATTATCCACACGGGCCATTGGTGCAGTAACCATTCACAACCACAGGGGGGGGCACCGCATGACACAATCTATAAAAACATTTCTAGTAAATTTGTATGTTATTCACTTGCAAATGTTAAATGGCCAAACATAACTCACCATTAATACTAATTTCACAGTAACAACAATAATACTGATAATACTGAACAAATTAAGATTACATGAGCATTTATTCCCCCTTTCCCCGATCTGTCAGTTGAGTCACTCCACAAGTATGCACAAATGTACCATTTTTAAAAACAGAACTGAATATATATGATGCACATTTTGAATTGAGACATTTGATTATGCCTACGTGTAAATAGTGGGATGCTGTAAGTTATTTTCGGCTCATTTGCTGGGCTGATGTAGTTAGTAAATTACATATGGGAAAAGTCCTTGTTTATGTGAGGTATAGTGCTCACCGCTCTGGTTTAATACAGCTCTGGTTCATGTATCATGGTTCTTGATCAATCAGGAATGCATAAAAACAAAAAAACAAACAAAAAAAACTCAAATACAAACTTATTTTCAGCCTTATTAAGCCAATGATGTTCATTTTGTCTTCTTATGTACTTCAACTTCTTAGGTTCTTTTTAAAGACAATGCAGTAAAGTGTATTTACCTTGTTGACATGTTTCGGCTGCTGCATCTTCAGAACTGACACCGGTGTTGGTGGTGACGTGTCGTATATCAGCTGTTGTTACTTCCTGTAGTCGTGGTCAGACCTGATGGACCTGCAGGTGGCTCAGACTGACCACGCCTCCCGTCGCCCGGTGTCTCTGGAGGAGGGTGTCCCAGGTGTGTGAAAGGAGGAACGCGCCGTCATCACGGTTAATGGTGTCCGTGCCTCGTTTCCTGATTTCACCGTCCTCCTTGATCCAGCGTTTGAACATGTTGTTTTCTGATCCGATGACTCGAGCCCCGTCCCGATCCAGAATGTGGTTGTTCCTTTTACAGTGTCTGATGTGGCGGATTTTAGGTTTTCCTGTTCTGCTTTATCTTTTTGTGTTCTGGTGAGTCTCCCTGACGTTTCCTTCTCGCCTTTTTTCGGATGTGAAATGGCCGGCCTGTTTCCCCTATTGTTAGGTTTATCTAAACATTAAAAACAAGAAGAAAGACAAGAGATTAATTCAGTTTTACTCATGAGGAGAACGGGCAGAGAGTGGGCATCAAAACCAACAGTCTCCACACGTTCTGATGACTCAAGGCCGTTCTCCTCTTTTTATTTCATTAGGAGGCCCTAGTTACAGAACGATAATTCTCAAGGGGAAGGGGAAACAGCCAAGACATAATAAGAAACTGATGAAGGTATGCATAGTACAAACACATAAACCACATGATTAACAAACAGGAGGTGCCTTAGGTCAGACACCATCATAACTCTTCATGTGTGACAGTGGGAGTTGGCTTCATGTGAGGAATCATCTGGAGGTTCACTAGAGCGACAGGACACTGCACACAGTTGTCAAACACACAGAGGTTATTCAACAAGTGACAAGTGATTGGTACATTATAAATCAAAGAATTGTAGTACATAAATGGTTAACTCATAGGCCTAGAATATCACACAAGTATTTAGCAAATATGGGATAATAAAATTATTCTGACACCTATGTATGATTTATTGCATGATTTGCATTGGATTTCGTAGATGGCGTTGCATTTTTGTTCTTGTGGGATTTTGTCCTTGGGGTGTACGAGTTGTTGGTGGAGTTTTGTGTGTGGTTTTACTCCAGTGTTTATGTTGTGTTTTTTCATGGCTCTGGATGGGTTCGGTTATGCCTCTGATGTTCGGTAGTGTGACTATGTTCTTGTGGTCCTGCTGCCCTGTGTTGGATTGTTGTGTTTTTTTCCGGGGTTTGTTGGTTTTATTGATAACTTGTTGTCTGCTTTTGTTTATGGCCCAGCTGGGATATTGACATTGTTTGAGTGTTTGTGTGACGTGTCTCTCCTCTCCCTCCCTGTCGGTCTGTGATGAGTGTGGCCCGTGCCAATAATGTTCTTACTACTGAAAGTTTGTGTGCAGTGGGATGTTGGGATGTCCAGAGTAAATATTGGTCAGTGTGTGTAGGTTTCCGGTATTCAGTAATTTTGATGCTGCCGTCTGCGATGTGGTGGATTTTAATTAGGGGTGTCAAATTATCGCGATAATTGCGATTAATTAATTACAGTCATATTTATTATGTTTTTTAATCGCGTTAATCTCATTTTTAATCTCTAACTTTAGTGTTTCTGTATGCGAGTTGCTTTATTATAAAACCTGTTTTTATGTGTTGTTGGGACAACAACACACACACACAAAAACACATTTATACATTTTTTTATTTCGATAATTCCTCTCATTGCCGGAAACCCACACAAAACGCGCGCAGTAACAGCGTAAGTAAACGTCATGTTCACGTTGGCGGCGTCAGTCACACATTGGACGAGGTGGAAGAGCCAGTAGAACAGAGCAGCAGTGCACAGGGAAAAACACATTTGTGTCTTGGAAATTATTCTCCCGACGTGAAATATAAAAGAAAATAACAAATATAATATCGCCTGAAAACAACCTGCATAGACTCATGATGTCTGCACTACTGTCCTATACACAAACACAAACACACACACACACACAAACACACACACACACAAAACACACACAAACACAAACACACACACACACACACACACACACACACACACAAACACACACACTTCATCATCGTCATTAACCTGAGAAACGCGTGGACCACGTTTCCTTCCGTAGTTACTGCACGGACACCGACGTGCTCCCATGAGTCGCGTGTGGATCGTGTTTTCTCGCGTACGCGGCGTAAACCGCGCTTCCTCCTGTGCCTCTAAACCAGAACTAACACCAAGACTAAAACCAGGACTAATCCAGGTCTAAACCAGAAACTAAAACTAGAACTAAAACCAGGTCTAAACCAGGACTAAACCAGAACTAAAACCAGAACTAAAACCAGAACTAAAACCAGGACTAAAACCAGGACTAAACCAGAACTAAAACCAGAACTAAAACCAGGTCTAAAACCAGGACTAAACCAGGACTAAACCAGGACCAAACCAGAACTAACACCAGGACTAAAACCAGGATTAATCCATTCCAGGACTAAACTAGGACTAAACTAGGACTAAAGCAGGTAAAGGACTAAAACCAGTGATCTCATATATAATTTTAATATAATTTCTCTATCAATAATATTTTTAATATGGTTAAGGAAAGACTGGACTTTTTATTGTCTTTAAGTCGACAAAAGTTATTATGTTCAGATTTCCTCGTCTTTGCTACTTTACAACAAACAGTTTCTTATTCATGGAGACTTGGGCTCAACAGCCAATTTGGAGAGATTTGTTAAACAATAAATTACTTTATAAAGTCACTTTTTTTGTTCTATATCAGTCTTTTGATCTGCCACAATAATGTAATAATGAATTTAAATGAAAATACCTCAAATTGAAGGCTTTTCTCAGCTATTTTTAGGTGAGATTAAAATGAGATTAATTAGATTAATTAATTACAGATCATAATTAATTAATCTCTCAATTTTTTTAATCGCCTGACAGCACTAATTATAATGTCTTGCAGCGAGCAGCCGAAACATGTCAACAAGGTAAATACACTTTACTGCATTGTCTTTAAAAAGAACCCAAGAAGTTATTTTCAGCCTTGTTTATAAAAGGTCCTATATTAGACAAAGTGGATTCTTGTGAGCTTTACCTGATATTATAGTTAAATCAAAAACATACCTGGAGTTGAAAATGTGCAGCGTTTCACGAGGTCATAAAAAGTTCAAAAAATAGCGGTACAGGTTCTCTACAAGGGTTAAATTTTGAATTGTGTTTGAGAATACCTGGATTTGAGTTTTGCTTTGTTTTGTTTGAATAATCCTTTATTATTAGTCTGTCTACATCTCTAAAGCTCAGAACGTTCCACCTTGTGATGTCATGCAGTAGTTTTCAAGTTTACTTCAGTTTAGATTTATTAACTCTGCTTAGCTGAAGTTAAATCCTGGATTAGTCCTGTTTGAGTCATTGTTTAGTTAGTATGTCATTGTTGCAGTAGAAGTAGTAGTAGTAGTAGTAACAGTAGTAGCAGTAGGTAATTCCCAATGTTTATATTTTTATTATAACAGAATTTAGAGTTTCAGTAGTACTAGTAGTAGTAGTAGTAGTAGTAGTAGTAGGTAATTCCCAGTGTTTATATTTGTATTTTGGCAGAATTTAGAATTTCAGTAGTAGTAGTAGTAGTAGTAGTACTAGTAATAGTAGCAGTAGTTGTAGTAGCAGCAGCAGCAGCAGCAGCAGCAGTAGTAGTAGTAGTAGTAGTAGTAGTATTAAACTAGTAGCAGTAGTAGCAGCAGCAGCAGTAGTAGTAGTAGTAGTAGTAGTAGCAGCAGCAGCAGCAGCAGTAGTAGTAGTAGTAGTAGTAGTAGTAGTAGTAGTAGTAGTAGTAGTAGTCATCGTAGTAGTAGTAATAGTAGTAGTAGTAGTCAGTAGTAGTAGTAGTAGTAGTAGTAGTAGTAGTAGTAGTAGTAGTAGTAGTAGTAGTAGTATAGTAGTAGTAGTAGTAGTAGTAGTAGTAGTAGTAGTAGTAGTAGTAGTAGTAGTCATCGTAGTAGTAGTAATAGTAGTAGTAGTAGTAGTAGTAGTAGTAGTAGTAGTAGTAGTAGTAGTAGTAGTAGTAGTAGTAGTAGTAGTAGTAGTCAGTAGTAGTAGTAGTAGTAGTAGTAGTAGTAGTAGTAGTAGTAGTAGTAGTAGTAGTAGTAGTAGTAGTCATCGTAGTAGTAGTAATAGTAGTAATAGCAGTAGTAGTAGCAGCAGTAGTAGTAGCAGCAGTAGTAGTAGTAGTAGTA
>NW_026571018.1:37929531-37947031 GCF_026225935.1 Boleophthalmus pectinirostris
TGTGTGTGTGTGTGTGTTGTGTGTGTGTGTGTGTGTGTGTGTCTGTGTGTGTGTGTGTGTGTGTGTGTGTGTGTGTGTGTCTGTGTGTGTGTTGTGTGTGTGTGTGTGTGTGTCTGTGTGTGTGTGTGTTGTGTGTGTGTGTGTGTGTGTCTCTGTGTGTGTGTGTGTGTGTGTGTTGTGTGTGTGTGTGTGTGTGTGTGTGTGTCTGTGTGTGTGTGTGTGTGTGTGTGTCTGTGTGTGTGTATGTTGTGTGTTTTGTGTGTGTGTGTGTGTGTTGTGTGTGTGTGTGTGTGTGTGTGTGTGTGTGTGTGTGTGTGTGTGTGTGTGTGTGTGTGTGTGTGTGTCTGTGTGTGTGTGTGTGTCTGGGGCTAAACACAGTAATGTAAATATTGTACATTACAACCTTAAAAAAACATCTTCCACTGACGTCACAGTGAACAAACATCAGGCTGTAAAAACATTTTTTCAAAATCCTAATTATTACAAAGGTTCATATTGACTTGTAATATTCCAAAAAGCAGCTGTACACTTCAGTTTTTTTCACACGCCTCAACTGACAAGACGTCAAATCAGTTACAAATACCAAAGTACTTGTAACTGTCCTCAATATCTGCTGTTGTTTGTGGATCTGGGTTCAAATCCTCCTTCAGACTCTGATTGTTTTTTCTGCAACATATAATTAAAGAATACAAACATTACATGGAACATACAAAGAAAATGTAGCTGATCATGCACATTACCTGTAAATGTCATGCAAAATGTTCACTTTATCTTTACTAGTTTTTCATAATATCGTTGTATGAGAAAAATGCAAAAGGGGGAAACACTTTCAGGAGTAAAACGCACACGACACAATAAACCTTATATAAAGATTTACTACCAAAGACACTGGTACATTCTTATATTTTTTTCCCAGTTTTTTTCCATATGGGTAACTCCCTCACTGACTTCTCTTTTCTGTTCTTCTCCCATAAATTCTGATCATCTAAATCAAAAACCAGCAGACGTCACGAAGCTGCAGACGTGAGCGGAGGGAGGGAGGGAGGGAGGCTGGAGCAGCGGAATGTGATTTTCAACATTAAACAGAAACACTTTTTCTGTCATTTCTGTTCTGTGAAGGAGACTTTTTTAGTCCTGATACCTGCTCAAACCAGGATCTAGTTCTGAAGTTACTTTTAGTATCGATAAGCATCTGTTTTTTGATACTTTTGATGTTTTTAGATTTTAATTTATATTTCTTTATTTTTTATTCTTCACTTTCTGACATCAAACACCTCATGATGATGTCATGAGGTGGCACGCTCCTTTTCCAGAATGCGCTGCTCTGTGTTTTAAAGGTACACGGTGTAACTTTTCTGAGGTCCACCAGAAGGACCGCCTGTTTCCATGGAGATGACGTTGCTTTGCCCGGAATGTTCCTCACTATGGCATTTAAGTGTCTCTGCCTTGTGTTTGTCTCATTCATTTTAGTGCGACAGAAAAATCCTGGGCAGAATACTTTGTTTCTGTGAGTGAAAACTGGGGGGGTTCAAATTTCAGAGTTGTTTTTTAACACAAAAAATGTTATTTAAATTCTTTGAAAGTTAAATGGGGGTTGGAGTTGAGGTTATTTGCCAGAGTTGATGTGGTTGAAGTTAAATGAACTTCCTCTAGTGATAATTCAACTTCCCTTCGTGCGTGTGAAACCCCTCAGTCGTCCAGGCAGAACCACTGCAAAAGAAGAAATTCAATTTGTCAACTGGACAAAAGTTTATTTTGGTCAAATATGTTTCACATCTCATTCAAGCTACTTCACTTCTGAACTGAAGAAGCAGCTTGGGTTTCTTCTTTTACCAACTTCCCCTAGAGTTTGGCTCCTTCCACCCACCACTTCAAACTCCCACGACAAAAGACCAGTTTCAACCAGTTTTTTTTTTTTTTTTTTTACATAATTTTATCTTAAATTAACTAAAATAAAGTGTAAAAATAAAACACCTTTGTGTGTTGTTTAGCTAAATCAGGATAACCATACAAAGTGTTATCTGTTTACTCTCCAAAGTTTAATATAACTCTTGATTTCAGGGTTAAACTTTGGTCGTGTTAATAGACACTTTGTAAAAAAGTGCAGTCAGTAGTGCCTGCACGAAAATGAGACCCAGCTGTACACAGGCCCAAGGACTGATTAAACTGGAGCCTGCAGCCTAGTTAAGGCTGTGAGCTACAGGCATCTTTAGGTATTGATTTTAAAAAGACCCCCGTTTTAGAAACACTATTAACTCTACAACAGACTGGATCCATATAAACCCTGAGAAAATGTTCAAAAAGGATCTGTGAGTCAGTTTTAACTCTGCACTTTCTACTGTGTGGGCTCGCCTCTCCACAGATATGACCAGTGTTGAGGAGTAACAGATTACATGTACCGGAGTTATGTAATCAGAGTACAAATTATGAGTAACTGTATTCAGTTACAGTTACTGTTTCAGTGAGTGGTAATTGGATTACAGTTACTTTGTTGAAATAAATGGATTACACAGAGGTATGTTCCTGTTTTCACATTTTGGGCTAAATCCCCCTTTTTTTTTTTTTTTTTTCTGTAATTAGACTCATTGCCGGACACTAAACCAGGTCTAAAACCAGGACTAAAACCAGGACTAAAACCAGGTCTAAACTAGGTCTAAACTAGGACTAAACCAGGACTAAACCAGGACTAAAACCAGGTCTAAAACCAGGTCTAAACCAGGCCTAAAACCAGGTCTAAACCAGGACTAAACCAGGTCTAAAACCAGGTCTAAAACCAGGTCTAAACCAGGTCTAAAACCAGGTCTAAACCAGGTCTAAAACCAGGTCTAAACCAGGACTAAAACAAGTCTAAAACCAGGTCTAAACTAGGTCTAAACCAGGACTAAAACAAGTCTAAAACCAGGTCTAAAACCAGGACTAAACCAGGACTAAACCAAGACAAAAAAACAGGTCTAAACAATGTCTCAAACAGGATTTAACTGGACTAAATCCTGCTGTGTGGATCGTGTCTCTTCATCTTCTATCAGTAATATTTTTAATACTGTTAATTAAAGTCTGAGCTTTTTATTTTCTTTTAGCAGATAAAACATCTTATGTGAAGATTTCCTCGTCTTTGTTTCTCTACAGCAAACCAAGTAATCCAAAGTATTCAGATTACATTACTCACTTTAAGTAATTTAATGGATTACGTTACAAACTACATTTTGATGTGTGTAATCTGTAATCTGTAGGGGATTACATTTTACTAATTTGCCATGGTAATCTGCTTGTTTCCATGGAGACAGACAAGTTTAATGCCATACTGTGAAACATTCCAGGCAAAGCAATAACATGTCCAGTATAAAAAAGTAACCTTGCCTTTATTACGCACTGCACTTGGTTTGGATCCAAGCGCCCTCTGCTGGCCACGGCGAGGTTCTGCACTGAAACGTCAGATGTTTATTACATAAAACTCCAGCTGGGCCTGTGTGGGCAGGTTTGATGATTTGACATTTTAAAAGAAGGTGAAACTGAATAGTATTTATAAGACTTCTATGCCACAGAAGTGACTCATGGGAGCTGCGAGCCACGTTAGCAATGAGACTTCCCCATAAACACATCTGGAGTGTGGTTTTGTTTTGTTTGACTCACATGATTTGCTCTACATCCTAATCTTCAAATGCCCTGTTCTGTCTTGTGATGTCCTGAAGAGAAGAGGCCGTGAAGTCAGTTAAAGGTTGTAAATCCGTGTGTCATTCGTTCATTCGTTTTTCAATATAAAACCAAAAATAAGAAAACGAAAAAACAACAGTTTTCTTTGTTATTTGTCTCCAAAACCAAAATGAAAAAACGGATAACGATTCGTTTTTTCAGTTTTCGATTTTGTGTTTAAATGAAGAATGGAAAAAACGGATAACGGCCGTTTCCCGTTTACGTGACTTCCGTGACTGAGATGCCGAAAGTTTGCACCGCATACGGACTGAATCAGGACGGATCCAGGTCCGAGACCAGAGCGAGACTGAGACCGGGACCAGACCGGGACTGAGACCGGGACCAGACCGGGACCAGACCGGGACTGAGACCGGGACCAGACCGGGACCAGACCGGGACTGAGACCGGGACCAGACCGGGACTGAGACCGGGACCAGACCGGGAACAGACCGGGACCAGGGCGGACTCCGAGCTTTGACTCCGAGCCTCAACGGGGTCCAAGCCTCAGCTTCGAGCTCCGGCCCTGCCGTGGGCTCTGAGCCTCCGGTCTGGTCCCGGTCTGGTCCTGGTCTTGTCTCGGTCTCGGTCTCAGGCCCGCTCTGGTCCCGGTCTGGTCCCGGACCTGGTCCATTTGAACCAAAAGCTCTTAGTTCGATTCATTTTCATTGGTGTGAATGCATCAGTCGGAGGCTTTGCACCACCTCGGAACCAGCCGCGGTTCTTGAGCGCGGAGGACCAGAGCCGCTCTGTCCCGGTCTCAGTCCCGCTCTGGTCTCTGTCTGGTCTCGGACCTGGATCAGTCCTGGTTCAGTCTGTACGCGGTGCAAAAGTTTGGCATCGCAGTCACGGAAGTCACGTAAACGGGAAACGGCCGTTATCCGTTTTTTCCATTTTTCATTTAAACACAAAATCGAAAACTGAAAAAAAGAATCGTTATCCGTTTTTTCATTTTGGTTTTGGAGACAAATAACGAAGAAAACGGTTGTTTTTTCATTTTCTTATTTTTAGTTTTATATTGAAAAACGAATGAACGAATGATACACGGATTGTTGTATGGAGGATTTTTTTTTTAGTTTCAAACTGTCAGTGAAAGATTAAAATACCATTACAGAGACGCAGCAGCTTTGTAATTATGATGACCAAAAAAAAAGAACGAAAATCTATCAACTGTGGACGTGTTGAGGCCAGATAAACGTCAGGAAATAGAAAACGAGGCTCCCTCATTTTCTATTGGCTGTTGGGTTGTCAATCAAACTCCCTAGTGTAACTGACTCGTCGGAGCGCGGGGATTACGTGGTTTACGCACCGGTTCTTAGAGGCTTTTTCGAACTGTCGCTTCCTTGCATTTCACACAAAGTTTGTCGTGACGGCGGACGAGAATCCACGACCGGTTCGCCCCAAAAGAAAGTCTGTTTTTGAGGTCGCCGAAAGAAGAAGAGAAGTGGAAAAGTAGCAAAGCCAAACTGAGGTGATTCTTGGAGATCTCGTCCAGCGATGGCGCGACCGAAGCAGACGAAGGGTCTAAAAACTGACGCGTCGGTCGCTGAATTACTTCTAGACAGGAAACTTCAACAGTAATTCTGAATGCGCACAAGGACTGTCGCTGTATTTCTCTTCCCTTAAAAAAATCCTCTATACAACCTTTAACAGTTACTTTTCACCTTTCGTTCAACAGAGATTGAAAATTACAGAGTTGAACTGATCCAAATGATTCGAGTGAAGGTTTATGTTTGTGTTTTTTTGAGTTTAAAAGAATGTTTATGTTTTTAAGAGCAGGAGACCCACCTTTTTATCTTAGATTTTGATTGAAATTTTATAGTTTTACTTGTTTTTATTACACATAAAAACGGCTCTTTACTCCCGGTGTAGACGTCTCTCTGCTCCCGTTGTAGACGTCTCTCTGCTCTCGGTGTAGACGTCTCTCTGCTCCCGGTGTAGACGTCTCTCTGCTCCCGGTGTAGACGTCTCTCTGCTCCCGGTGTAGACGTCTCTCTGCTCCCGGTGTAGACGTCTCTCTGCTCTCGGTGTAAACGTCTCTCTGCTATCGGTGTAGACGTCTCTCTGCTCTCGGTGTAAACGTCTCTCTGCTATCGGTGTAGACGTCTCTCTGCTATCGGTGTAAACGTCTCTCTGCTATCGGTGTAGACGTCTCTCTGCTCTCGGTGTAGACGTCTCTCTGCTATCGGTGTAAACGTCTCTCTGCTATCGGTGTAGACGTCTCTCTGCTCTCGGTGTAGACGTCTCTCCGCTGTTTAGACGTCTCTCTGCTCCCGGTGTAGACGTCTCTCTGCTCCCGGTGTAGACGTCTCTCTGCTCTCGGTGTAGACGTCTCTCTCCTCTCGGTGTAGACGTCTCTCTGCTCTCGGTGTAGACGTCTCTCTGCTCTCGGTGTAGACGTCTCTCCGCTCTCGGTGTAGACGTCTCTCCGCTCTCGGTGTAGACGTCTCTCCGCTCCCGGTGTAGACGTCTCTCCGCTCCCGGTGTAGACGTCTCTTTGCTCTCGGTGTAGACGTCTCTCTGTGTAGACGTCTCTCTGCTCCCGGTGTAGACGTCTCTCTGCTCCCGGTGTAGACGTCTCTCCGCTCCCGGTGTAGACGTCTCTTTGCTCTCGGTGTAGACGTCTCTGCTCCGGTGTAGACGTCTCTTTGCTCTCGGTGTAGACGTCTCTCTGTGTAGACGTCTCTCTGCTCCCGGTGTAGACGTCTCTCTGCTCCCGGTGTAGACGTCTCTCCGCTCCCGGTGTAGACGTCTCTTTGCTCCCGGTGTAGACGTCTCTCCGCTCTCGGTGTAGACGTCTCTCCGCTCCCGGTGTAGACGTCTCTCTGCTCCCGTGTAGACGTCTCTCTGCTCCCGGTGTAGACGTCTCTTTGCTCTCGGTGTAGACGTCTCTCGGTGTAGACGTCTTCTGCTCCGGTGTAGACGTCTCTCTGCTCTCGTGGTAGACGTCTCTCTGCTCTCGGTGTAGACGTCTCTCTGGGTGTAGACGTCTCTCTGCTCTCGGTGTAGACGTCTCTCTGCTCTCGGTGTAGACGTCTCTCCGCTCTCGGTGTAGACGTCTCTCTGCTCTCGGTGTAGACGTCTCTCGGTGTAGACGTCTCTCTGCGTCTCTCTCTGCTCTCGGTGTAGACGTCTCTCTACTCCTGGTGTGGACGATCGAGCCGTCCACACCGGGAGCAGAGATGAAAAGTCCTTTTATTTCATGAAAAGACACCAGCGCATTTCGACCAGCACGACTGCGCGACCATCTAAAGGACTTTTAATACATTCAGCTGGAGCACCCCGGGTTTGTACCTTGCCCATTTTTACATTTTCCAGTAAGAGTAACTTTCTGTTTTAAGTATTTAACTCCATTCAGATCCTCTTACAGTTTACAACACGCAGATCAGATGTTTGTTGCCCCAAGAGTCAAAAAACAAAAACAAAAACCCTCATTTAAATATAAAGCTCCCTGATTGGATCAAGCTTCCCTCATCAAGTCACTTCTGCTCCTTCATTTAAAAATGCTCTGGTTGAATATTTACAGAACCTGTGTCATTGTTTTTGATCATTTTCTTGAATTTTGTTGTTCATCTTGTTGTATTTCGTGATTATATTTGAACTCTGTCTTAGTTTGTCAAGTGTCAGTGAGTGTGGTTTGTGTGTGTCAATATTTTTGGGTTCGACTTCATTTCCCTTTCCTCCCCGGTCGCTTTAATCTCGTCGATTATGTGTGTTCTGTGTTTTTGTTGTATGTGCTGATGTTGCAGAGTTAGTTTACGTTCAGACTGCAGGATTTAATGCTCCATTCGGATTTTTTTTTTGTGAAATCCTGTTTTTGCGAGGTCGTTCACATTTCCAATTAAAAGCGACTTGTCTGCAGTGTTGGGGAGTAACAGATTACATGTACCGGAGTTACGTAATCAGAGTACAAATGATGAGTAACTGTATTTTGTTACAGTTACTGTTTCAGTGAGTGCTAATTGGATTACAGTTACTTTGCTGAAATAAATGGATTACACAGAAGTATTTTCCTGTTTTCACATTTTGGGTTATATCTCTTTTTTTTGTTTTTTTTTCCGGTAATTCCACTTATTCCCGGAAACTAAATCAGGTCTAAACCAGGTCTAAACCAGGTCTAAAACCAGGACTAAACCAGGACTAAACCAGGTCTAAAGCCAGGCCCAAACCAGGTCTAAACCAGGTCCAAACCAGGTCTAAATCGGGTCCAAACCAGGACGAAACCAGGACTAAACCAGGTCTAAAGCCAGGCCCAAACCAGGTCTAAACCAGGACTAAACCAGGACTAAACCAGGTCTAAACCAGGACTAAACCAGGACTAAACCAGGTCTAAACCAGGTCTAAATCAGGTGTAAACCAGGTCTAAACCAGGACTAAACCAGGTCTAAACCAGGTCCAAACCAGGACTAAACCAGGTCCAAACCAGGACTAAATCAGGTCTTAAACAAGTCTAAACCAGGACTAAACCAGGACTAAACCAGGTCTAAACCAGGACTAAACCAGGTCTAAACCAGGTCTAAACCAGGTCTAAACCAGGACTAAACCAGGTCTAAACCAGGACTAAACCAGGTCTAAACCAGGTCTAAACCAGGTCTAAACCAGGACTAAACCAGGTCTAAACCAGGTCTAAACCAGGTCCAAACCAGGTCTAAACCAGGACTAAAACCAGGTCTAAACTATGTCTCAAACAGGATTTAACAGGACTAAACCAGGCCGTGCGGACCGTGTCTCCTCGTCTTCTGTTAATAATATAATAATAATATTAACCATATATAATTTGGTTCAGTAAAGTCTGATCTTTTTATTTTCTTTTATCAGACAAAAAACATTTTATGTGAAGATGTCCGAGTCTTTGCTTCTCTACAGCAAATCAAGTAATCCAAAGTATTCAGATTACGTTACTCACTTTAAGTAATTTAATGGATTACGTTACAAACTACATTTTGGTGTGTGTAATCTGTAATCTGTAGGGGATTACATTTAAAAAGTCACCTTCACAACACTGGTTGTATGTGATCTCCAGAGTGAATTTTAAACGGCCCGAAAGTGTCCCGCATGTGACACTGGAGACACGAGGAAGTCAACCGCAGCGAGCGTCTCTGTGTTTACGGAAGTTGTCCAAACATGGACGCAGCATCGAGATTTTAGATCAGATACAGGTCACAAAGGCTGCGTTCAGACTGCAGCCTGAAGTGACCCAAATCCTGTATCTGATCTTTTAATGTCAGTCTGAACCACACAGATCCGATTTTTTCAAATGTGACCCAGGACACTTGGATCTGTGCTGGAACCGATACATATCTGATCTTTTGACATGCGACTTCAGTCTGAACGGCCAAAGTGCATTCATCCACCTACACGTTATCAACAAGACACAAACGTCACTATTCTGCACTGAAGTAGGGAAAAATTGTTAATGAACTCCAGTGTCACTGAAGTGAAGCACATCTCCACTCACCACTCTTGGCTCCGTCTCCACATCCACACGTTCCTTTCAACGTTCTGTCCCACAAAACACCACGACCAAAAACCTTGTTCTTCTCCTTCTCAATCTCCTCCTTAAAACAAGTAAATTGTTCATGTTCTGGCTCCGGTACGAGAGGAACTTTAAAATCTCCAGGTGCTCGATGCTGCGTCCATGTTTGGACAACTTCTGTAAACACAGAGACGCTCGCTGCGGTTGACGTCGTCGTGTCTCCAGTGTCACATGTGGGACACTTTCGGACCGTTTAATGTTCACAATGGAGTCACATACAAGTCGCATTTAATTGGAAATGTGAACGACCTCGAAAAAACATCGGATTTCACAAAAAAGCCCTGCTGTCTGAACGTAGCCATAGGGACGAAAAAATCGGATTTAGGTCACTTCAGGCTGCAGTGTGAACGTAGCCTTATTAGTGTCCCTGATTCTACACAGTTACTTTAAGTTTCCAGATTCCAGATAGTTAGTTAGTTGTAAAAAAAAAAAGAAGATAATTATGTCACAGATAGTAATCTCTAATCTCAACTCATGACTGTAAAGAGCTTTGTGTGGCATTTCTTTGTATGAAAAGCACTCTGTAAATAAAGTTTGATTGATTGATTGATTGTGTTGATTTTGTCATTTTGATGTTTCTTTGATTGTTTGTATCCGTCTGTCTGCCCTAATGTCTCTGTCTTCTGCTGTTGTTACTATGAGGACACCTTGAAAACGACACGGCGACACATGTCAAGGGACTTATCCTCCAAACAAATACATTCAAATTCAAAAAACCCGAAAAAGTGCGGTGTTCTAAAACTTTTTGTATTCGTGGACATTCTCAAGATTAATACAATTTACGCCATCATAATAAAAAAAATCAACAGTTATCCTAATTATAACAAAAATCTCTGGACTGTTGTTCTTTCAAATATTTTTTCCCCATTATTATTCATTAAAAGTTATTTTGAATTGAAAAAGGGAAGTGTCTTGTTGCTGTTCCATAACTGAACTCGTTTTTCTTGCTCAGCAGTTGCAATAGAAGGACTGGACTAGTTCTAGTTTTATGTTTATTTGAGTTTCCCTAAATATAGAGCGAGAACCAACCACTTGCATTCGGAGTAATAATGAGAAAAACCACGGGGATGTGACACTACTGTGTGTGTGTGGTTTTCAGTGTTTTAGTGGAATGATTAAATGATGTTTGTTTTCTTTTCAGTCTGTTCAGTTTGAGTACTGCTTCACCACCGGCACAACTGGCACCTCAAACGCGTCCTGGACCACGTGGCGGTTTCTAACGCTTTTTCTCCTCCAGTCTGGGAGAGAGCTCTTCACGTTTCAACTGCAGAATTACAGTGGTTCAGTAGTAGTTCAAACTCAAATTCACAGAGGCCAAAATTAAAAACTGGGACTAAATCGTGGGTCAAATTAAGTGTTTATTGAAAAATTTCACCAACATCTGCATGTTTTATCTTCTTTCCAGATATGTAATGTTAAACTTTTTCTTATTAAAATCAATGTTTAATAATAGTTTTGCTTAAACACTGAATCCAGAACAAGAATATAATAATAATAATGTGGGACCAATAGTATGAAGCACAGTAATGATAATGAATTAGAAAGCACCAATCATTTTATTTTTTATTATTTTATATCAGATTTTTATAAAGGAATATATATATATATATATATATATATATATATATATATATATATATATATATATATATATATATATATATATATATATATATATATGTGAATATTTCTTTTGATAAATATAAGTTTGTAAGTTAGACGTGTAAAGTGCCTGGATGAGAACAGCGTGGTCATAAATGTGTTTCTTGTGTTTCAGTGCATTCAGCATTAAATGGAAGTAAATATAAACTCTCTGAAGCCTCTTTATCTGACCACAAGTGCTACAGTAACAGAAGTGTAAATAAATAATGTCTATATAGTCTGCCTGTAGCCGGCGGGCAGCTTTCATACATTATCAAAAGTCAAATATAATTATATCACCGGCCAAATTTGGCCCCTGGGCCTGAGTTTGACATGCCTGCAGTAGTTTACCCAAGACAAGCAGCCTAATACTCACTCTTACGTCTGCTGACAATGCGGCCAATCCATTTCACGCACAGGCCACTAATAAAATGTTAATATCGTGTAACATTCGGACCCTCAGGGCGTCTGTGTTTATAGATCACACAAACCAATCCAATCAATACTAAATAAAACAGGTCCACAAACCTGAGTGGCTGTTTGTATCGGTTTGGTGTGTTTAGATGGGCAGGCGGGGATTACCCAGCGCTTTGTCATAAAACAGAGTCTCGCGCACCGTGCACCAGTCCCGCGGTGCCACAGAGCGCACAGCGGACACCAGAGCAACAGCGCAGGAGGACGAAGCGCTGCTCGTGGATATACTGCGTTAGAGGATCACACAGCACGACCCAACTTCAACCCTTTTCAACAAAAAGTGAGTAGTATTATAAAAGAAGTGTTTGTGCGTAAATATTGGTTTTATATTTAATGTCGGTCGCACAGTCCGAGCCGCAGCCACAGCGCGTCCGAACTCCATTGCAGCACAGGGAGATATTAGTTTGTCTAGTTGTCTGCTACAGTCAAATGTAAATGAAAGATTCAGTGTTGTAGAAATTGTGCGCGTTTTCTTTGGTTTTTACGCGCGCAGTTGCGTCAAATACGTGCGTAAAAGTTTGCCGCCAGCTTCCATGAAACGAGAGAAACCATTTTGATCTGCTTAATTATGTTATCACACTGCACAGCACGAGCACGGTCTACGGACTAAACCAGGACTAAACCAGGACTAAAGCAGGACTAAAGGTAGGACTAAGGTAGGACTAAGGAGGACTAGATCTAAATCAAGACTAAACCAGGACTAAACCAGGACTAAACCAGAACTAAAACAGAAATAAACCAGGTCTAAACCAGGACTAAACCAGGACTAAGGTAGGACTAGATGTAAATCAAGAGTAAACAAGGACTAAACAAGGACTAAACCAGGACAAAACAAGGACTAAACCAGGACTAAACAAGGACTAAACCAGGATTAAGGTAGGACTAGATGTAAATCAAGACTAAACAAGGACTAAACAAGGACTAAACCAGGGCTAAACAAGGACTAAACCAGGACTAAGGTAGGACTAGATCTAAATCAAGACTAAACAAGGACTAAATCAAGACTAAACCAGGACAAAACCAGGACCAGATGTTGTTATGTCATGTAAACCAGCTCTGAACCCGGAGCAGATTCATAAACAGAGACAGTACTGTTTGCGCATGTGTAAGTGTATTTGCAGTTTGTGTGTATATACTGTATGTTTACCTGCTTTTTATCATAAATGGTTATATAATATATTGTGTTATAAGTAATAATCATTTTTTGGAAAACATGCTTCACTGGTGATACGACGGTAAAGAATAAAACCTAAACCAGCTCTAAACCAGGACGAAATGTGATAAAACACGACGAAAACAGATCTAAACGAGGTTAAACGGGGCAGTCGTTCCATTTATAGAGAAAACTAAACTAAATCTAAACCAGGTCTAAACCAGACTAAACTAAACCACAACGTGACCTAAACCAGGACGATAAAGGATGAAACACCAAGCCTAAGACCCAGACCTGAAATTAAAGTGTCAGTGTACAATATTGTGATCATACTTCACTGTTGTAAAACTCTAACAAATAGCACGTCTGTGGCCAAAGGAATTTCCCGTTTGGAATGATAACCATAATTCTAGGTGTGATAAACCAGAACCAACCCCGGACTAATCACACACAATCTTTCAATGGTGAAAAACAAAGAAACGAACCAAACTCTTCGACTGTGATCGACCGTGAGCTTTAAACTGTTTTATAATGTTACATAAACATAAGTGGAATTGTGTTTTGTTTCCTTCACATGTTTGCATAACCGTTTATTATTAGTCTGTCGACATCTCCAGAGCTCAGAATTGGCTGTTGCACTTTGTGATGTCATGTAGTAGGGGTGTAACGGTACAAAAATAACGATTCGGTTTATTTTCAGTGCAGTTTGGGATGAAAAAAAATACAGAATCATTTGCTTGTTGTTTATTTGTGTGTTTATTAAAGCAATAATTTGTTTTAACATTATACAAACGGGAAAATAAAATAAATGCAAAATGCTGCTTGGTAAAACAATTAAGTTGAATCAAATATTCTCAAATAAACAACAAATGTATGAAATATTATAAAAACAAAATTCCTTGTAAAAAAATAAATAAACAAAACATTTCAAAAAGTAAAGCGCAGCACTAACAGTTCCAGCATGAAGTGAGGATCCTCGTGGTTTGGAGGGACGTAGTCAAGGCGGGGGGCAGTTATAAACTAAATATAAAGCGCCGCGGGAAACACTGCCACCTCGATCACGGACGAGTTGAATATTAAAGAGTCGAGTCTCCGTGTAGCTGCGCATGTAGTGACTGAATGCAAACACACACAAATTGTGCCAACTCCCTGTGCCGACCTACACCGAACCGAACGTCCCGCAAAGAAACAGTTCAGCACAAAGACATGCACCGTTACAGGCTTTCAAGTTAACCACACTTCTGTTTTACTGTTTTACCATGAGTGTTTTTCTGTTTCAGAGATGAACTCAGACTAAATGTGCAGGTTTGTGTGTTAAACATGAGTGAATGAAACAGAACACAACTTCAGGTCTGAGTGTGAGGTGGAAACATGAATAGATCAGAAAACAGTTTTTTCACAGTTTGGAGCTCATGAACAGCACACACACACACACGCACACATGCACGCGCACACACACACACACACACACACACGCACACACGCACACACACACACATACACACAGTGTGACCTCAGGGTGACCTCAGGGTCAGCTGGGAGTGAGCAGAGGTCCAGTCTCTGCTCCTGCTTCCTTTGTTCATGTGGAATGTTTTTCTTGTTCATTTCCAGACCTGAGTCCAGACCTGAGTCCAGACCTGAGTCCAGACCTGAGTCCAGACCTGAGTCCAGAGCCATGCCTCCTACGCGGGAGAAGATGAGGCCGTGGCTGGAGAGGCAGATCAACTCCAACACTGTGTCTGGGCTGAACTGGATCAATAAGGTGAGACTGAGACTGAGCGTAGGGAGCATTAGAGGTGTACAGTAGATGCTCTGTGTGCTGTTATGTGTCCAATACACTACAGGTTTTAAATTCTGAAAAACAATCCCATCATGCAATTCTCTTTGTAAATATACACATTTTCCATTAAAGCTCTGCTGTGTCCATTTTTAGCCCAAAGATGTTTATGTTGCTCTGAAAAACAGACAATCATCTGTGAGTGGGCTTGCCTCTCCACAAACCTGACTCTTATTTGGCCTGGAGGAAGGTCTCTTCCTGTTTTTTTTCCTTTGATTATAATCTTCCACAGGATGGCACAAAACTATCTCCATGGAGGATGTTCTGAAGTGTGGTTGGAACTTGCGCATGGTTCCACAGTGGGAAGATGTCCGTATTCTCTGTGTTTTATACTTGAGCAGGTTTTATCTGGAGTTGTTCTATAAATAACAGCAGACACACTGAAGGTGACGCATCACCCGCACTATTCCTCAGAAGTAGTTAAAACCTTTGACACTCCTTCAGACCACAGAGAGGTTCAGTGTGGTGCTGTTGAATTCACACTAAAGACGCATCTTATCTGTCTTCATATTTGTCCAGACTTGCCCTGCAGCCTGTCCAGTGTTTTGTTTTGTTTACTGCGCTGTCGTGAATTGAGAAGATTTAAAATAGTGTGATAAGGGCAACTGTGTGTGACTTGATTGTTTTGTGTAGAGGGGAGGGTGACATGAGGACAGATTAAATGTCCATAGTTCATGTGCACTTGAGTAAAGTCAGGATTCTACTCTGAGGAGTGTTACACAGTTTGACCTGTGCTACACTCTGCATCAGTGTGTTTAACAGAGTAACACTGGGTTGTGTAATCCGCTCGTATCTTGGTCCCACCATCTGAAAAGAATTCTCTTTTAAAGCTGAAAACCATTTGAGGGTCTGTAGATGTTCAAAGCATGGGTTATTTGTGTTTTAGTTGAAGCTAGTCTCTTGTGACAATAGTTTATTTGTTTACCTGTTGCTATGACGACAATCACATTGTGGTGATATAGATCAGTGATTAAACGCTGCTGGAAATACCTGTGTGGTTATATAAAGATAATGTAAGTGGTGTGTTTATGTGCTCCTCGGGATTCAGAGATGAGATGTTGGAGTTCTGTTTGTGTTTATGTGTTTTAATCTCAGAAAGTCTGGATTATGATGTCACCACTGATAAAATGTCTTGACCTGCTCATTAACATAGTTTAACTGAGCTCCACAGTGAGATCTGTGGTTATAAACCAGTTTACTCAGGCTACTTAACATTACATGAGTATTTATGAAACTGTTGTTTTCTCGGGTCTTTCTGTTGCTCTTATGATCTGGATCAGTGACAGTAAACCTCTAAATGTGATCACTTCAGTCAAACATCTCACATGTGTCAGATGAAGAGACAAATGAGCAGATTTTGGCTCATCTCCTCAAAGCAGTGACATGAGCTGTGGAATTCAGGCAGGAGGGTTTGGCTCGAGTTATTTTTTCAAAAGGAGAAATAGCACACAGTGTTAGGTAAAGCTTTGTATATGTTGTTCGTAAGGCAAATTAAAATATGTAAACATCAAATATAAATCTAGACAATAAAAGAGGAGATACAGAGCAGAGATGAAGTTTTGACCTGCCATAGGCTGATACGCGACGTGATCACATGATGATGCTCTGCTGTTGTAACACATAACAAACAAAGACAACACTGACACACAACTCTACTCTTCACTGACACTCGGCTCAGTTCTAATGTTCTGTGTTTGTTAGGAGAAGAACATGTTCTCCATTCCCTGGAAGCACGCAGCTCGACACGGCTGGACCATGGACCAAGACGCATCACTGTTCAAGATGTGGGCCATTCACACAGGTACGACAAGAAACCACAGTATGAATCATTTGTGTTCATGTGACTTACTAGTGAATTCATTACGCACACATAATTATAATTGTAACAGCCTTTCAGGTGAGAGTCATTAAGACTCTGATGAGACTCGATGGAATGTGCCTTGTTTATCATCAGCTCTGGCCTCAGCTTGTAACATGAGATGATCTGATCAATTTAACAAAAGGAAAACACACTGTATTGTCCACGGCTGCTCCGGTCCCTGCGTTTGGACTTTGGCTAAACTTTTTTAAAATAATCTATTAAATAATACTGACTCTTGTGAGCTTTAGGCCGTGTTATAATGCTGTTACCTCCTCAAAAACACATTTGGACTTGTGTTTGGGTTGTACAGGTGGGATTTGCAAGTTGTGACTTGTACTCGAGTCAGACTTGAGTCTGACTATTTTTAGGACTTGAGATGATAAAGTGGACAAAGACTTGGAACTCAACTTGGATTTGAAGGACAACGACTTGAAGGGCAATGACTTGGGACTTGACTCGGACTTGTGGCCTGTGACTTGAGAAGACCTGATACTTCTCCTAAAAAATATACGTGTTTTTAGAAAATACTTTTCTCTTTACAGTTGATACATGCATGTTTGATTATACAGGAACAAACTGGAACATGTTCCCCTTCTTTTGTGTTTGTTACTATGGATGCAACTGAAGTACTGTGAGATGGGATCCTTAAATGTACTACAGTAATGTACAGTACAGTAATATTCAGTACAACAGAGTAATATACAATACAGTAAAACTGAGGGAAATACACAGAACTTGATCCTTCCATTTCAGTGCAGACGACATGAGAAAATTACTCTTATTTATCACTTTCACATCTGAATTCTTTCTGTTTTGACCATAATGATTCACACATTTTGACAAGACATTTAAAAAGGAAAAATTAGCATTTTTACAACTCTTATATAAATACTCATATATAAATATACCATGACTTTTTAGAAGTTTAAATCTGCAAAAATTGCAAAAATGTAAAGACAAATGACTTGAAGCTCAAAGCAGATGACCTGGACTTGACTTGGACTTATGGGCCAGTGACTCGAGACTGGACTTGGACTTGTTTGTATTTGACTTGGGACTTGACTTGGATTTGAGGTCACAGACTTGAGACTTACTTGAGACTCGCAAAACAACGACTTGATCCTACTTCATTCACTCATTGTTTCATTCACACATTTACTAAAGTGTCCATGTCATGCAAAATCAACTTTTCAGAATGTTCTGCCTTCTCAGAGTGATGTGTGGGCCTTGTATTTGTCGCTGAAGTGTTTTTTAGATTGATTTGGTGTTTTTTTGACAAACTGCAGTGTATTTCTGCCACCCTCCCACGTG